>NW_007727769.1:288765-315489 GCF_000696425.1 Galeopterus variegatus | reverse complement strand
CTGTTTCATTGCATGTGCTAAGTTTTTTGTTAAATAATATGCCAATGCTGGTAGTTAGAAACCCCCCCCCCAAGTCTCCCCCCGCCACAGTTTGTTATTGCTGTTTGTTTTAGCCATTGAAATCTCTGCTCAGTTAGCTTACTGGTCAGCTCACGATTGGACAGAGATTTCCTTAAATGCCTTGAACCAGTAAGTTCTTACACCTTTGTTGGGCAACTCTCTATATTGGAACACACCATCAGTGTTTTGTCAGTTTACAGCTCTTCCTTAGTGTTTACTTCCTGCATTCACAGAATCTCAAGGTTGGAAAGAGGTGAAAGCTTTGGGCCTTCTATGATCTTTTCCTGGGCATAGCACATGTGTGTGGCCTTCTAGATTCCCTGGAATACGTCAGAGCTTTTCAAAGCTCCCATGGACATCTCGTTCACCAGTTTTTTCTTTAAGTTTTTGGTCAGCTTCTCGGTAGCTCCAACTGATAATACCACCTCAGTACCTGCAGTAATAAGCAATTGCTGTTGATTGTTTTTACAAATGCCTCCAGTTTAGGGCTATACAAAGAGTGAGCTCTAAGTCCGATCAAATCTCCAAATGTAGGTTGAGCATCCCTAATCCAGATATCCAAAATACTGCAATGAGCATTTTCTTTGAGCATCATGTTGGTGCTGAAAAAGTTTCAGATTTCGGAGCATTTCAGATATTCAGATTAGGGATGCTCAACTGTTATGTATTCTGCAAATAACCCAAAATCCAAAACACTTTTGGTCCCAGGCACTTCAGACAAAGGATAGTCCACCCATATTTTTATTCTGTTTTAGATCTACCTTTTAATGATTTAGTATGTGTAAAGTGCTTAAGATGGTGCCTGCCACATATCAGTAACATTATTATGCATATGCTTTATTCTTTGCTTGGAATGCTTTTTCCCTGCTTGTTCCCTGGCAGAATTTTACTCCTTCCTTATATCAGTCAAAAGCCAGCCCCCGGTTATCTGAATCTTAGCCTGACTGCTCCAAGCAGGTTGACTTAGGTACTTCTATAATTCTTTATTTTTATTTTATCTTTTACATTGTCCATTAAAGCAATAATCATATTATTTTTCTATTTTCCTGTTTTTAAAAATTATTATTTATTATTATTATCTTTTTAAAGATAACCCGTAAGGGGATCTCAACCCTTGACTTGGTGTTGTCAGCACCATGCTCTCCCACGTGAGCGAACCGGCCATCCCTATATAGGGATCTGAACCCATGGCCTTGGTGTTACCAACACCACACTTTCCCAAGGGAGCCCCGGGCCAGCCATTGTTTTCCTTTTTTTTTTTTTATAATCATATTATTATTCCCACATTTTTCCAATAGACTACAACCACTTTGAGGCAGAGATTATTATTTTTCATCTTTAGAAGGCATTTGGATGTGTTTGAAAAGCTTTACTCGAAATTGTGTCTGTGAGACTACCCAGTTGCCAGGTTTCTATCCTTTCCTTCCCAGCCTCTAAAATCTCTTGCCTTGCCATTCAGCTCTGAATAAAAGCTGGCTTATCCCTGTCTACAAAACAAAAGCTTCGTAGCAGCATTTTTTGTTTAATTTTTCATGTTTGGGGCAGGGATCTGGGTTCACTAAGTCATACCCATAATTAAAACAGTGGTTAAGAAGTAGTTTATACAATTTATCTCAACACTTGTACTTGAAATATGTACTTGTACATACATCTTTATTATAAAAAGCATTTTCTCCCCCCATTTTAGTATCTTTCAAACAGTGATGCCTCTTTAAAGAGAGCAGCCAGGCAGCAGTCATGACTTAGTTTTAATTAAGTAGTTGTAGTTATTTGCATTATTAATACCAAACCAATTGAGTTTGCCGTTTAAAATGTCTTCCTAATGATTACACTGTAAATTGATGTTAAAACAAAAAGTTATTAAGGAATTGGAATAGAAGCATTTCAAAGAAGGATGTTAATTTCACAGTAATGGAGCAAATATTTGTCATCAGAAGAAAGATTGCAAAAACAATAACCAAGAGCTTTATAGGGCCTTACAAAGGAAGACACATGATTTAACAGACTAAACAATTTAAGAATAAAAATTAATTTAGTTCTAGTTAATTGACTGCTTAAGGCAAAAGATTATTGTGTAACTTTTGCAGATACAGAAAGTGCATAAGATACTCTTTTCACATTTGCAGTATAGACCTGTTTTTTAGAATATAGCATAAATTTCTTGAATGACAAGGAGAAAATTACCAGGGCCTTATCTTGTTCTGTTGGAATTGCATTATATATCTAAAACTGTATGAGAAGGTTACTGTTATTTGTTAGGAAGCAGCAATTGCCTTACAGATTTTTTTCTCCCCAGCCTATTGAGATGTAATTATACATACCATTCACTCTTTTCAAGTGTGGAGTTTGAATTTCAGTAACTGTATGCTATGGTGTAACTACCAGGATATAGGAACATTTCCATCAACCTAGAAGGTCTTTTCATGACTCTTTGCAGTTGATCTTGATCCCCAGCCTACCACCGATCTGATTTTTATCACTGTAGTTTTATCTTCTTTAGAATGCCATATAAATGGACTCCTACAGTGTGTAGTCTTTCATGTTCAACTTTTTTTCATTTAGCATTATGTTTTAGAGATTTGTTCATGTTGCTGTTGGGTGTTATTTCATTCCTTTTCATTGCTGAGTAATATTCCGTAGTATAGATATACTACAATTTATGTCTTTATCTGATGAACATTTAGGTTGTTTTTCCATTTTTGGCTATTAGAATAATGCTGCTGTATACAAGTCTTTGAGTGGACATATGCTTTCATTTCTCTTAGTAAACATCTAGAACTGGGATAGGACTGTATGAATGGTATGCGTTTACCTTCAGGAAGCAGTTTGGCAGTTTTTTAAAAAGGTGGTTCTACTGTTTATGCTCCCACCTGCAACATTGGAGAGTTCCAGTTGTCACATCCTCTGCAACAGTTCGTATTGTCAAGGTTTTTTAAAATTTTACATTAGGAATGGGCAAACATTCTCTTAAAGGGACTTCACAAATATTTTAGACTTGTGTGCCATATGGTATCTGTTGCAAGTGATATAGTGGTATATTGCAATTTGAATACTTTTAGCATTTTAATAAAGTATAATTGACACATGATAAGCTGCATATATTTAAAGTATATGATTTGAATTTTTTAACATATACATACCTGTGAAGCCATTATCATGATCAAGATAGTGAACGTGTTTATTACCCTCCAGTTTTGTAATCCTCATACCATTTTGTAATCCATTTCTCTCTCTCTATCCCTATTCTCATTGCCATACTGATCTGCTGTCACTATAGATTACATTGCATTTTCTAGAATTTTATATACATGTAACCATATGGTATGTACTTGTATAATTTCTCTCACTTACTGTAATTGTTTTTGAAATTAATCTATATCATGTGCATCACTAGTTAACTCCTTTTTATTGCTGAGTAGTATTCCATTGTATGGATATACCACGATTTGTCTCTCTCTGTTCATCTGTTGATGGACATTTAGGTTTTCAGTTTTTGGCTGTTACAAATAAAGTGGCTTATGTGCATTTCTATAAAAGTCTTTGGACATATGCTTTCATTTCTCTCCATAAAATACCTAGGAGTGGAATAGCTGGCTTATATGGTAAACAAGTGTTTAATGTTTTAAGAAACTGCCAAGCTGTTTTTCAAAGTGGTTGTGCTATTTTACATTCCAGCCTGCAGCATCTGAGTGTTTCACTTGCTACTTAGCCTTGCTAATACTTGATATTATTGGGCTTTTTCATTTTAATCATGTTGGTGGGTATATAGTGGTTTTAATTTGCCTTTTCCCAATGATTAATGGTATTGAGCATTCTTTTATGTGCTTTTTTGCCATCTGTTCATATTCTTTGGCAAGGTGTTCAAATCTCCTGCACGTTTTTTAAATTGGGTTATTGTCAAAAACTCTGAAGGGCTTGAGATTTTTTCCTACTTGCAAGCTAATAAGTTAGCCAGCCAGTTTCATGTATGCTGGCAGAAGACCTGAGACTCCTCAGTCAGAGATAAAGGACTTGATTACACACAAAATACGAAGCAGCATGAGGTCCATGTTTGTATCAGTTTTCTTTGCCCTCTCCTCCAAGTCCCACAGGGGTGATACAGTGACCTAGGTGTGTGCTGTGCTCACAGAAGTTTGCATCACAGTTGAGGAATCCTGAGCTTTAGGATATGCACATCTTTTATAATGAACTGCAGGCTGATCTGTCCAACCTTTACGCTAGAGGGGACATAATCTTTATTATACTGGATGATAAATAAACCTACTCTCCACTCTGGAAGAGGATAGGCTCTATCTTCCAAAGCTCTTCACTATAAAAACAACCTTGAAAAGATGATCCAAAATAAAAGGCTGTCAGTGTCTTTGTTCACGGGACATGCAGAAATGTTAAGAGATCCATGGAGAGTAGTCTCCCAACAGTATCCTTGTTTCTGTTATCCTGGCTTCTGGTGAATTTCTCGTGAGTGTATCACTTCAGCCACTCTGATTAATCTGTCCAGTTGGACTGGGGACTACTGCATTCAATTTTTCTCATACATACCGGATTTATTTAAGGCCACTATCATCAGAACTTCATGCAGCAGGATGTGGTCATCCTGCTGATCTTAATCATGCACCTACCCCACCAGGGTCAATCCTGGACTCAACCAACTGAACAAATTCCTAGAAAGACATATGGCTTTCTCTTTTAGTTTCTTTATTGACTTTTCACTTAGCCCTAGGCATTAACCCAAGTATAGCAAGATGTTTAGCAATTACACAGACTGCATTTGGCCTGCAGGGAGGAAGACAAGGGCAAGTCTATTATCCATAATGGGCCTGGCCAGTGATTTGAGGCTGACATGAATGCCTTCCAGAGCCCAAGTGGTATCACTGATCACATCAGCTTAAATTAGGCACAGATTTTGTACATATTGAGCATTCCTAATCAAAAATTCAAAATCCAAAACTTTTGAGTACCAACATGATATCTAAAGGATATCTAAATGCTCATTGGAGCATTTTGGATTTCGGATTTTCTAATTAAGGATGTTCAGCTGGTATACATATGCAAATATTCTGAAATCTTAAACACTTCTTCTTGCAAGCATTTTGGATGAGGGATGCTCAACCTATACCACCTTTTTAATTGGAGTTATCCAATTAAAAATGTGAAAACTGCCCATAGGATGTGCATAAATAAGTCAGCTAGTATACATATGCAAATATTCTGAAATCTTAAACACTTCTTCTTGCAAGCATTTTGGATGAGGGATGCTCAACCTATACCACCTTTTTAGTTGGAGTTATCCAATTAAAAATGTGAAAACTGCCCATAGGATGTGCATAAATAAGTCAGCTATTTTTCCAAGACGCTCCCTGTTGAGAACTTTTAACCAAGAGTTCCCTTGTTTTGGAGAGATCTCTGCAGTCATCTGAGGGGTATTTGATCTTCCTTAAATACTTGGTGGTCTTTTACAACCACATCTGAAGTATAAGTCGTATTTTTGGGAGAGAAGGAAGTTAGTACCTGACTTCCACACAAGGAGTATAGTCCCAGGGGCATGTAAGAGCCTTGGAAAGAAAGTATTGTTTACAATTGTTTGTGCCCCCAAAGTGGGACCTACATCAGTCAGGAGCACAGGTTGACATTGCCTTCAACGTGGTTTCTCCTTTTCCCAGTTCAGTTAGAATGGTTGAGTCAATTCTAGTTTTTGGAGGGACTCTCTCAGGGCAGTCAGTTCAGTCCTGTTTATCACAAGCACCTGAATGCCAGCTGAGAGGCAGTTGTCCATGTCATGGAATGATTTCAGCTACAAGAATGGTAGTGGGGCAGACATCTCGTGTTTTGCCTGGGACATGCAGGAGGTTGGCCATATCCAACAGTTTTCAAAAGACCTAAGGGAAATGGTCATCAAATCATAGAGGTATCTGGGGATGGCAGACCTAGCAGTCCGTTTAAAGATGCCTGAAGCAGTTGGGGAGAGCTGCGTCAGAGCATTTTCCTTCATTGGAAGGGCTTTAGGGGCAGTTCTGGAAGACAGATCATTAATGTTCCTCCCTCCCCCATACTTCCTGGGGTCTAAGATGTTCTCTCCCCAGGTACCAGGTTGTTGCTCTCCCACTACCTACACAAAATCTGTGTCTCATTCTAGTAACTATAATTTCACCTCTTTTTCCAGTTATCCCCTCTTTTTACCCAGACCTTTCATCTGCATTGGTCAGGTACAAGAGAGACAAGTGCATTTTTATAAAACTTTGAAACCCATTATTATTTTTCTCACTTCGGCTTACATGGGCCATTGTAAGTGTACTTGGCAAGCATTGTATTCAACCAAGTAGTCAGTGTTTGTAGTCCAACAGGATAGTCCAGACGGCTGAACTAGAATTATGTTTGAATCTCCTCAGCCCATTTTAACCAGACTGTGACCTGGAAAAGGTCCCAGCCAGGTTGTCCTAGGGTTGCTGTTGGGGAAAAGAAAAGATTCGTGTCCAAGAATATTCAGGGCAGAATCCTAAATATTCCAATTAGGTTTATATAACTTCCTACCCCTTCTGTCTTCATCATTACCCAGTGAGTGTTCCTTTCTGGGGACAGCTGAATTTGATGACCAAACTGCCTTACTCAGATTTTTGGACAAGGAAGAGGTGAGGGAAGTAGAGTCTGAAATCTTTTTGAGCCAGTGTTTCAGAAGGCCAAGGTAGTGCTCTATAATATGAGTAACTATAGATGGTAGAGAGCATAAAATTACCTATTGAAATTTCCATCAGTACCTTAACTATTAGCCAGTTATTGAGTAGTTTTTGTGCTAAGAGATGCACCATTATCAGACTGCAGATAGTCCAGAAAGTTGAACATATGATGTAGATTAGTTTCAAGGGCCACAATGGTATGGCCAGAATCGGCTCATCAGACTGGAATGGCAACAGTGTAACCTGAAGAAGTGTCAACAGTGGTGAAGCAAAGTTCCAGTAGTCAGTCTGTAAGGAATAATCAGAGACAATGCCCTGTGCCATGTGGCTCTTTCAGCGTGAGACAAACAGGTCCACTTTTAGCAGGTGTCAGAGTCTGGCATGCAGTGGCAAACTTCTGCATCAGAAACATAGGGTCCTTTACTTTGTGTTCAGTCTGTGATGGTAGATGTGTTACCACGTCCAGAATAATGCTGGCTCTAGGGATCAGAGGTGGCAGTCTGGGCAGTGCAGGCTTGGTCAGCAGCTGGATTCCAGTTGCTCTCCTTAGAGAACAGGCCCTCATTGTGGGCATCTAAATAAGTGACCTAGACAGTTCCAGCAACAGCTGCTATTTTTTTCCATAGTTGTGGCCCCGAAGGTAGGCGTCTTTAATCTGCCAAGTCTTCCAAGTAGTAGGCCAAACAGCTACTCCCGTTGGTAACAGCCTGAGTCAGTAAAAAATTTAGCAAGATTAATCATGGGGAATGTTGGCCAGAACTATGAGCCTAGAGTTCTGTCGACTGACCAGAGTAACCATGTCCACTTTTGGTTTTCATAGTTGGTCCGTAGCACCTACAGCAGCCCAGTGAACACCATCAGGTTTCAGTTTAGCCAAACCATCAGTGGATCAAGGATCCCGTTAATCTAGTGGTTTTGTTTTGGACAACAGAGTAGGGGAGCTATCACTTTTTCATGTAAACCCAAGAGGCTGCTACAGTTTGAGTGTCTCCCCAAGCTCATGTTAGAACTTATTCCCCAATATGGTATTTGAAAGATGGGACCTTTAAGAGGTGATTACGTAATGAGGATTATGCTCTCATGAATGGATTAATCCATTCATGGAGTAATGGGTTAATGGTTTAGGGGGTTATCAGGGAGTAGACTGGGGGCTTTATAAGGACAGCATGTGAACAAGTAGAAGCGCTCTCACACAGTCCTCACTGTGTGATACCCTGCCTTGCCAGGGGAGTCTGTACAGAGTTCCAACCAAGAAGAAGGCCCTCACCAGATGTGTTTCCTGGACATTGAACTTCCTAGCCTCCAAAAGTGTAAGAAATGAATTTCATTTTCTTATAAACTACCTAGTTTGAGGTATTCTGTTATCAGCAACAGAAAATGAACTAATACAGAGGCCAACTGCTTTTAAAATATACCATTTCCATTTGACAAGTGAAACTTGTTGGGCGCTTCTCACCTTGTTAGTTGTAAAGTCTGAGTTGACTCACCCCCAAATGGGAATATTAGGCTGAAGAACCTCAAGGCATCCATGGGTCGGCAAGAGCCCAACAGCAAGCTAATCATGTCTTTTCAAGGGGGGTATATCTTGTAGCTGTGGCAGGGATCAACAAGTCCAAAACCCAAGAAATAACCTGTGGGTAGAGATGCCTCTCTTTTCCAGAAGCTCTAATATGCAAAAACATCAGTCTTAGAGTCTTGTAGCTCAAAGGGCTGTGAGGTCTCAGAGGTAAAGAATGTGCTACAGTTTGATGGACAATTACCAACACAGCCTGTTGTTGGAACCCCACTTAAAGGATGCTGATTTGTAGATTAGCTGATATAAAGGAGAAAGTAGAATGCCCAAGTGAGGCACATTCTGTCTCCAGTACCCAAAAAGTCCAAAAGAATGCTAAGCCTCATTTTTTTGTGGGGTGCAGGAGAAGGGGTGACTACTGGAGAGATCAAGCATTGTGAATCTACCTGCATAGACCCAAAAAATCTTTACTTGATGAGGAGATCCCTTAATTTTGCTGGGATATATCAGCAACCGCTCCTGCTGGTGGAGGTGTGATAATAACTGCAGTCAGGGTCTTTGAGACTGAGACTTCTGGCTTGCCAATCAACAGGACGTCATTAACATAAACTTTTACGCATAGAGACACTTTAGGCAAGAGGATAGAGACACTTCACTAAATCTTGACCCTACTACTAGTAGCAAATGTCAGGGAGGTTTGTTCCACTGTTCTACTAGCTCTTCTCTACATGCAGCTGTTAGTAATCAAGATGATCCCCTCTGGTACTTATGGGATGGGGAAGTGTAAATGCACTACTTTCTGTCCATTCAGATGTCAAAGCAATAACAGTACATAGAATCAGCCCCACCCATAAGGTCAAGATAGCCTCCCTTTCCATCTGTGAACCATGCCCAAACCTTATCAGTTGAATTCAAGTGCCTTCTCTCCTGCTATGGAACCAGGTAGGATGGTGGTTTGGACACCTGAATCTAACAGAGCCATGGCAATTTTGAGTCCCTGAGTTTTCCCAGCTTACTTGGATGAGCATGTATTGCCTTCAGTCCTCCTTTGGCTGTACTTCTAATTGTCTTTCTCCTTAGAGCAGCTGAAGTCAGGGTACAGGGGAATGGGAGGGTAGAGGAGGAGGTGTAGAGGCAGAGTGTGACTCTCTACCGGTAAGCAAGACATTTACTTTTTCACACAGCACAGAAGCTGCATGTGGCTTGACCAAACAAACCTCCACTGTTTTCAGCCCACCCAAAAAACTCAGTCAGCAGCAAGGTCATCAGTACTGACAGTGTTTATTCATCTGTTTTGGCTTTGGGCGCTCCTTGATTCAACAGGCCCCTCCATATTGCTTTTCAGTTAGGGCTCTGAGCTTTATGCCTTTTGGCTTGACTTAGGTTTGACTTGCATAGTGTTGACTTTTTTTAAAGGGTAATCCTGGACATCTGCTACATGTTGTCATAATATCTCATGCTTTTGCCTGGTTTTAACATAAAAAGTTGGGGGGATTTCAGTAGGCCTGGCCACAAGAGTTTATACAAGGGTACTTCAAAAAGTTAGTGGAAAACGGAATTAAAAGATAATACAAGTCCTTCCGTGAACTTTTTGAAGACCCCTCATGTTACTTTGGACCCTTTTCTCATTCCTCAGTGACTCATCTTCATCAGCATTGTAAACTCAATTAGACAGGAAGGCTCTTACTAGCCAATGCCTCATGTATAATTATCCTTAGGAATTTGTCTCAAGGACCTCTTCCCAAAAGGGTCAAAACACTCTTCCAGCAGCCAGGACCCACTGCAAAAAACAGACTATTTCCATCACCACCAAATGGATCAAAGGTGGGCATAGTAGACTGCAGGAGGGGGTGAGCCCTAAGGTGGCCCAGGTGTTGTTGCCATTCTTCCTTTACAAGAATTGTGTTGCTCCCTCATCTCCCATGTGGACCAGCCAGAGTTCTGATGACTCAACTGGTTTCTGTCCATAGCAATTGCACATTTCCCTCCCTGCACATTCAGTGTAGCTGCATGCCATGTGATTTTTCTGGAAAAAGGGACAGAAGGATCTGACCCTCTCCCCGGCCCCAGTGAATCTTAGTATTAGCTGTTACCGTGGGGAGACTTATAGCTGCCCACCAGACTGGCAGGGAAGTTTCCTCCTCCCCACAGGAGAGCTGCAATAACCAGGACACTGTTGCAATAGCTGTCCTTGAACTTGCTGCCCAGTACTCATCCTGCAGCTACCTTCCCAGTTTTTCTTCATAAAATAAGTGTTTTTCTTTTCTGAGGCTGTCGTAACAAAATACCATAAGCTACGTGGCTTAAAACAACAGAAATGTATTCTCTCAGTTCTGGAGGCTAAAATTCTGAAATCAAGGTGTTTGTGGAGCCATGATCTCTCCAAAGACTCTAGGGGAGGATCCTCTGCAGCCCCAGGTGTTCCTTGGCTTGTGACAGCAGAACTCCAATCTCTGCCTATATCTTCCCTCTGTGTCTTCATATGGCTTTCTCCTCTCTGTATGTGTCTAAATTTCCTCCTCCTTATAGTGACACCAGTTGTATTGGATTAAGGCCCACCCTAATGACTTCATTTTAACTAAGTTATATCTGCAAAGACATTTTCAAATAAGGTCACATTCACAGGTATCAGGAGTCAAGACTTCAATGTATCTTTTGGGGGATACAAATTCAACTCAAAAATAGGCAGTAAAGTAGACTCATTTATTGCCCAGTTGACCATACAATTTGGTCAACATGTTTGCTGCCTGTTCCGATGGACTTCCCTCAAATTCCATTAATTGCTTTGTGATGTCTCAGCTTTTCTTTTCCAGAAAGCCTTATGTTTTTTCAGTATCCTATCTTTAGCACCCAAAACTGACAAGAACTATGAGGGATCCAAGGTTTTACTCTATGTGCAAGTTATCCCGCCTCAGTATCATGGATACTGGTAGAAGATACAAGACTTCTGGGTCAGAGGAAAGGGACTTTATTGCTTTCCTCATAGCAAGCAGCATGAGTTTCATATTTCCCTCAGTTTTCCCCTCATCTTAATTCCCACAGGGGTGACATAGAGTGGCCCAGGTGAATGCTGTGCATGTGATTGGTTTATTTCAAAGCTGAAAAATCTCCAGCTTAGGAAACCCAAACCTTTAATAATGTGCTACAGGCAAACCTGCCCAGCCTTTGTCCCAGAGGGGAACATTATCTTTATTGTATTGGACAGTAAACAAGCCTGCCCTCTACTACACACTAAACATCCTTAGAAAGTGTGAAACAAAAGCTTTCAGTTCACAAGATGTGCAGAAACTCATGGAGAATTGTCTTCTAACAGTTGTTGTCTTTTATTGAGTTTATTGAATTTTTTCTTTTAGTTGTAAGACCTTTGACAGATAAGTTTGCAAATATTTTTTCCTGATCTGTGCTTGCCTTTTTATTAACTGTATTTCAGAGGGCAAAAGTTTTTAATTTTGATGAAATCAATTTTTGCTATTATGGTTTCTGCTTTTTGTGTGCTATTTAAGAAATCTTTTACTAACCAATGTCTTTCAGATTTTTTCCTGTTTTCCTCTAGAAATTTAATAGTTTAGTTTTCACATTTAAGTCTGTGATTCATTTTGAGTTAATGTTTCATGTATGATTGTGTGGTAAGGGTCGAGGGTTTTTTAAAATTCAGATACCAGTTGTTCCAACGTTACTGTTAAGAGATTATCTCTTCTCCATTGAATTACCTTAGAACATTTTTTTGAAAATCAGATGACTCTATATAAGTGTGGATCTATTGTAGACTTTATTCTGTTCCATTAATCTTCATGTCTATGTTTTCACCAATGTTATTGTCTTAATTACTATAGCTTTATAGAAAGTCTTTACATCAGGTAGTGTAAGCCCTCCAATCTTATTTTTTGCCTCTCCGTATAAATTTTATCATTGGTTTATCAATTTCTTTAAAAAAAAAAAAGCCTGCTAGGATTTGGATCCTACAGATTTTTAAAATTCATGCATTTTATATTTCAGGAACAAAGAAAACTCAGCTCCATTAGAGGAAAATAACACAGGAAAAAGTGAGGCCAAAAAGAGGAAGATTGCAGAAACTTCAAATGTTATCACTGAGTCATTGCCATCTGCAGAATCAGAACCTGTTGAAATTGAGGTGGAGATTGCCGAGGGCACAATTGAGGTGGAAGATGAAGGCATTGAAACTTTAGAGGAAGTGGCTTCTGCCAAGCAGTCTATAAAGTACATACAGAGCACAGGTTCCTCTGATGATTCCGCTCTAGCACTCTTGGCAGATATTACCAGCAAGTACCGTCAAGGTGATAGAAAAGGGCAAATTAAAGAAGATGGCTGTGCATCTGACCCCACAAGCAAACAGGTAGAAGGTATTGAAATTGTGGAACTTCAGCTGTCACATGTGAAGGACTTGTTCCATTGTGAAAAATGTAACCGTTCATTTAAATTGTTTTACCATTTTAAGGAACACATGAAATCACACTCCACTGAGAGTTACAAGTGTGAAATATGCAATAAAAGGTATCTTCGGGAGAGCGCATGGAAACAGCACCTAAATTGTTACCACCTTGAAGAAGGTGGAGCCAGTAAGAAGCAAAGAACTGGGAAAAAAATTCACATATGTCAGTACTGTGAGAAACAGTTTGACCACTTTGGACATTTTAAAGAGCACCTTCGAAAACATACAGGTAATTAGCAAATACTTTATGTTAAAAATATTTTTTTTTTCCGCATTCACATCAAGTCTAAATCCTTTTTTTCTTTTTTTTTTTAAAGTAGTACCACAGAAACCATCTGTATTTTCTAATGTGCACGCTAAGTATACATTGTTTTTATAGTATTACTTTTTTGAAATATTGATGCTTTAAATGCAAATCAGTATCAACTTTGAAAATAATTGCACTCTTATGCCTTGAAAGTTTTTACATTTTTCAAAGTACATTAAACAGTTTGTGATTTATTTACTAAGGATCATAAATTATTAAATCCTAATTATAGTGAGACTTTACTGTTCCTATTTTTTTTTACATTTCTCATGTTGACATGTTACGTAGATAAGTACATTTACAAGCAGTCCCGGACGTGTTTGTACTTTTTTGCATACATTTAGTAATCTCTTTTGGCCTGCTAGATAGGTAGGCAATATATGTCCATCTTTCCAGCCACAAATGTGTCAGGACCGGTGGATGGCCAGGGAGGTAGGAAGGGTATGCTGTTCCTTCTCCTGGGAGCCATCCCAGGCATGAGGGAGATGTCCCAGGAAGTCTGCCTCAGGCCCTCATAGTTCTGCATGCCCTGTGCCTATTTTTTCCTTGTCAGATTCCCTGTCCTTGCTCCCACTCCCCAGGCATTCTTTGCAAGATCTGCTGTAACAGCCACAGAAGCTACCACTTGAATCTTGGGTAGTCCCTAAACCCACTATGACAAGGATGTAGAGAGAGCAGTTACTACAATGTACTACCAGACTTCTGGACACTTGTTCCTAAGTCCTTGTTACACGTGGTGGTTAAGGCTGTTAATACAATAAGTACAATATAGGCATACTATGTCATTCAGAGTCTTTCTCTTCAGTGCTGGAGTTTTGGAGAGTTTCTGGTAAAATTTGTTTTATAGTTCCCTCACTGTTCAAGGTCACTTGTTAACCACCACTTGAAACTGAAGAGCCAGTTAGATAAAGATAATGTGATATCCCTCACTATCCAAACTCTTGCTGTCAGTACTTGGGAATTGAATAAATACATGAATAGCAAGGGATTCTTCTACTTTACTTAAGGCTCAATATGGATTTAAAAGGCTTTGTAGCTTTGGGTAACTGATAGGCATTTATGAAATCTTTTGGGAAAATGCTTTCTGATTTGAAACATGTATGTGTTTTATATTTGAAAACTGCCTATGGTTGTATTTTTTGGCCCTTAAAAAACAAGTATTTTATCTTTTTTAATGGTCTGTTGTTGAACGTTTTTGTGGTAACTGGATTAATTTTGCAAAAGTATTGATGGATTAGCAGCACAGTAAATAAACATTAGTAGGTAACTAGCAAACTTTGATAGAGATTCGCAGTATCCCAACAGATAATCAGTTGCTTTTATATTATTTCCTACTAATGTGAAAATAGCATCAATTGTCTTTTATGTAAAACATTACCTAGCAACTTTTACCTGTTTGAAAATAGGACAACACAGACCATCTTGGAAGTTTCAAAATGTGCTTTTCAGGTCCTGTGCTTTATTTGGGATTGGACAGCAGAATAGGGCTAAAGTACATATCTTGCATGTCTTTGCCTTCTAAATGATGCGACATAACTTATGTCTATTGGACAAACAGTTTAGCACATAAAGCAAACTGAACTTTTCATTGTCTTTTAACTTCAGTCAATTACTGTTCTAGTAATTGGTGTCAAGACAGTTTTAGATGTGTTCAATGACTTGGTGAATTCAGGAAGAGCATAAATAAGCAGTTTTACATTGTATTTAAGTTAATAAAAGATGGATCATTTTTCCCTTATAACAAAGTGTGAAGATGGGAGACAATCTTGTTCGTTTCCTTCCCTCAAAACACCTAATACACCCCACTCAATTTTATATTTTTCATATTTTTATTAGTTTAATGGTTTGATTTCTTGTATGTTCTTAAAGTGTGCACTGTAATCTATGGCTCGATTTGCATAATTCTAGCTGTTATTTATTTTGAATTTATTTTGTTTCCATTTGGAAAATAGTAATAATAATGCCATCCTGCTAGGCCATGATATAAACCAGTTTTAGAGTCCCTGCCTTCAAGGAGCTCAGTTATTTTGGGTGGACAAGCAGGCATGATGGCAGTGTGACAGGCTAAGTACTGATAGAGGTAAGCAGAATCCTATGGGAACTCCTGCCTGAGCTGCTTGTTTATTGTGGAAGAGACCAGGATGGCTTCCTAAGGGTAGTTTACCCTGTGACTCTCAAAGAAAAGGGAGCCTGGAAACAGGCATTCCGCTCAAAGGAAATGAAACATACACAGGCATAGAAGAATGAGAGGAAGTGAATTATTTGGAGCACTGCTAATAGTGCATTATGGCTGAAGGATTGAGTCCAAATAGGGGAGTGACAGGAGATGAGGCCAGAAAGGTTGGAAGGGCTGACCATGTGGCTCGCACCTATCACATGGGGGATCTGCAAGTGTTTGGAAGGGTGGGAGTGGTAAGAGATGAGGTTGAAATCATGTAGTTATTTTCATAAGTGCTGTAAATGAGTTCACATTTTGTCTTGGAAGACTCTGGGTCATTTTAAAGGAGTTCAGTCAGGAAACAGTCTCATCAGATTTATTTTCTAGAGAAATGATTGGCAAGGTAGACCAGAGGGGGTCTTATGAAGAATCTGTTAGAGTAATCTAAACCAGAATAGGAGGTTGGGTAAAGGCAGTGATAGTGGAAAAGGGATGGAGATTTGAGTAATATTAAATAGGCATAATTATCAGCAGGATTTGGTGATCAGTGAGGTGTGGGAGTCAAAGAGGGGGTGACTTGCAGCTTTCTGGTTTGGGTGGCTACATGAGTAGAGGATATTAACTCAGAAAAATATAGAAGAGTAAGCAGTTTGGGGGTGCGGGAAAATACCAGAGTGACAGATATACCTGTGGGACACCCAGTGTGAAAGAGAACCTAGAGTTGATTGATCTTTAATCACGTTTTCCAAGACAGGTAGTATGGAATCATAGGAAGAATGTGGGTTCAGAAATCAGAATTCCATTCTGGCTCCAGTTCTGACATTTGCCAGCTTGATAAACTTGACTGTCACTTTATCTTTGGGCTTTTTTCCTTGTCTATGTAAATAAAGATAATGATACCTACTTTACAGGATTGTGACAAATAAGAAAATGGTGAAAGCACTTTGAAAACTGTACTGTCCACACATCTAAAATAGTAGAATTAATTTGTTGCTGTTTCTAGGATTTGCTGGGCTTTAAACGAATTTTTTTCAATAGAAAAAGCTCAAATGGCATACAGTGAAAAGTGAGTCTCTTTTCTACTTAAGTAGATCCCTTTAGAAGCAACTACTGCTATCATTTTCTTGTTTATCCTTCCAGCTATATTCCTTGTATTTTCAAGTAGTTGTACACACACACATGCATGCATGCTTTTGGAAAAACAAAAAGGAGCAGGTGCTAATGCAGTGTTATGCCATTTCATTTATGTTGGAGTCTTTTTTTAAAAATATATGAAACATTTATGAATACTTTTTTTTTTTTTTGCTGTGACTGCACAGTGTTTCAGTTTATGGGTATACCATAATTAAGTACTCCTGTTTATAGACCTTTAGTTGTCGCTAAGCTTTTGCTGTTAACAAACTGCCCCAGTAAGCATCCTTGTACACATATTTGTATATATTTGTGCACATGTTCAAGTAATTTAATTTTTAAGAGCAAAATTACCAGATCAAAGAATACACTAATAAAACGATAAAACTTAACCATTTTATTTAGCAGTATCTCCCAACATTTTTGAATTTAAAAGTTTTTGAATCAACACTAATTGCAGGTAGAGAGAGAGAGAGAGAGAGAGAGAGTGTGTGTGTGTGTGTGTGTGTGTCCCTCCCTCCAGTAAGGAGATCCAAACCCTTGACCTTGGTGTTATAACACTGCTCTAACCAACTGAGCTGACCAGTCAGCCTCTAATTCCAGGTAATTGGATCTTGTCTCATTAAGAGAGACTCATTGGGTCTCCTTTCATGACATGAAAATTATACAAAATAAGCTATAATTGTTTTAACGGGAAAATAATATATAGCTCAAAGGTACTTGGCTGTGTTATTCTGTTTAACAGTGAGGGTCACATCTAGAACCTCATCACTGGGCCTCCACCTTTGAAATCTTAGTTCTGTTCTCTACAGGTATCATTCTGTCCCTGAATTTCCTCTCTTCCTAACTGTTCTTGTACTCTGCCTCATTTTACTTTACAGTCCTTCCATATCCCTTTTCACCCAGTTTATTGCCCCATTCCTGACATCTCTATTTTATCTGGACCTGGTTGTCTACTGTTTGTCACCTTTTCTTATATTCTAAGCACATTTCCTTGCTTAGAGGGACCCCACTTGCTGTAAAAAGAACAAAAAACAAAAAATAAAAACCCTCCATTCTGGAATTATTGCAGTCATTTACTCCTGCTCCCTAGTTGCTGAGCACTGCTGGAGAAAATTCTATCTCGGATCTTAAGTTAGGTTAGGCCCTTTGGTGTCTGATTTATCTGTTTCTTTTCCTAATTGCTATTTCACATCTTCACTGTAGTATTCAAGTCCCCTGTAGCAGCGTCCATCTTTGTCTCCTCTTTTATTCCAGAGGAAGAGATTTCCCTTTTCTTTTTCAAGGCCGGTCATGGATCCCATGTCTTGATGTCTCCTCCAAGGCAGTGTCCCAGCTGTCATTCCCACTCCTCATTTCCTACTCCACTGCCTCTTTTACCCTCAGCAAATAAATAGATAATGATGTCTCTCCAGGTTTAAAGAACCCTGTTATTGACTTGCTCTCCTCTAGCCATGTCTCTTCTTTACTTCCAAGCCTTGAAAGAATTTCTGTACTATTTTCATTGACTTTTCATCCCACAGTAGAGTCTAGCTTCTGATCCCACCACACCACTGACTGATTTCCCAGTTTTCTTTCCTTCCACTTCTGGCTATTGCATTTCTGTTTTCTTTGCTGGCTCATCTGCCTGCTGTTTTAACCTGGTGTTTCACTGGGTTCTGTCCTTGATTCTGTTCTCACACAATATACTCTGAGAAATTTTATCCAAACCAAAGGTTTTTATTACCTCTTAAAATAACCCCTAATCTGTATATCAGTCCACCCTCTGTTTGGCTCCAGAACTGTTTATGCAACTATCTATCAGACATCTCCATTCTGCTCTGAGTACCTTGAACTCAGCAGACACAAAACTGAATTTGTAATCTTTCCCAGCACACCTCACTCCAAATCTAAGTGGACATCTGTGTCCTGTGTTCTTTATCCTGGTTGGTATTCTAAGCCAGAGATCTGAGAGTCTATTGATTCTTCCCTTCTTATTCCTCACCTACCATGCTGTTTTACACTTCTGTGCCTCTCCTTAGAATAAACTTTCTTCTTTCCTTTCCTTCTCATTGCATTCCAGGCAGATAGCCCTTTGTGTTGCTGCAGTACATTTTTCATGCCTCTCTTTTCTGTATCAGATCTTCTACAGTGCATTGCATCTGTTTATTTTCACTTATTTCACCCTCATACCCTGGCCTTTGATTTGAAGTTTTTGAAAAGGACAGCTTAATCTTTTTATCTTCATCACCTAGCACATGGTGTCACACGGTAAGTGCAAAAAGTGCTTGTGGAAAGGATAGTGATGCGTTTCCCAAAAATAGAGATCATGAATTTTATCTGAGGGAAAATAAACAAATTTTTAAGGAATGCAGAAACATGGAACAGATTCAAATTTTATTTCTTATCTTCGTCAGAGCATAAAATACAAATATAATAATCACTAAATCTTACTGTGGCTAACTCAGGAATAGTCTTTTAGATGTGGTGAAAACATTTGAATTATAAGTTGTGATTTCCCCCTTGTAAGAATGTGCTAGTAAAATTAACCAAAAAGAAAAAATTAAAAAATAAAAGAATAAAATTAACCAAAAAGAAAAAACAAAGTCTTAAAATTATTTGCTTTTGCTGTTTTTCTTAATTTGTCGATATATTTTTTCCTCTTCATATAGGTGAAAAACCTTTTGAGTGTCCAAATTGTCATGAACGATTTGCTAGAAATAGCACCCTCAAATGTCACCTCACTGCATGCCAAACTGGAGTAGGGGCAAAAAAGGGAAGAAAGAAGCTTTATGAATGCCAGGTATGTATGGGTGTATTCTGTCCTTAACAAAGATATCTTTGTTTGAAATCATTAAAAGTGAAAGGTAGCAAAGTTTCAAGCAAAGGTGTACAGCTGCCAGTTTGTAGGGGGGAAATGAGAGTAAAGAACATCATTGTCTTGATTTTATAAGGGGGATTAGAATAGCTTTTTTTTTTACTGCATCCTAGTTGACACCAGTGTCAATAAAAATTATGTCCAAAATAATAGGTCATCTAAAACTGGTTATTTCTTAATAGAGCAATCAATAGAATTCAGGTTTCAGGGGGAGGGGAACAGAACAGCTGTAATTGTTTTTCCATGATTAGTGTATTTTTATTCCAAGTATTGTAATGGTTCTAAATGTTCATATTATAGGAGAAATTACAATATTGTTATTTTATATGCCTAGAATTTATATGATGCTTAAACAATGAAGGCAGTATTGAAGTGTTTCCCAAAATGTATTTTAGCTTTTAGCTATATCAGCTAAAAGGCCAAATGAACCAAAGAATTTTGAAATAGCTTAGAATAGAGATTATACCATATTCATAACATTTTCAGAATAAATCTTCAGTTTTTTCCTTACAGAGAATGCATGCATCCGTAGTTCCTTCAGTTTGAATAGAAATATTTGTTAACCTCGTACGTTTGGTTATTTCAGGTCTGTAACAGTGTATTTAACAGCTGGGACCAGTTCAAAGATCACTTGGTAATCCACACTGGAGATAAACCCAACCATTGTACTTTATGTGATTTGTGGTTTATGCAAGGAAATGAATTAAGGAGGCATCTCAGTGATACTCACAATATTTCAGAACGTCTAATAACTGAAGAAGTTCTTTCAGTAGAAACACATGTGCAGACTGAACCTGTGACATCAATGACTATTATTGAACAAGTTGGGAAGGTGCATGTGCTACCATTGCTTCAAGTCCAGGTGGATTCAGCACAAGTGACTGTGGAACAAGTCCATCCAGATCTGCTTCAGGATAGCCAAGTGCATGATTCACATTTGAGTGAGCTTCCAGAGCAGGTCCAAGTGAGTTATCTAGAAGTGGGTCGAATTCAGACTGAAGAATGTACTGAAGTACATGTAGAGGAGCTACATGTTGAACGGGTAAATCAGATGCCAATGGAAGTACAAACTGAGCTTCTAGAAGCAGACTTGGATCACGTGACCCCTGAAATCATGAACCAAGAAGAGAGAGAGCCTAGCCAAGCAGATGCTGCTGGGGCTGCCGGAGAAGATCATGAAGATGCTGAGGGTTTAGAGACCAAAGCAACTGTAGATACTCAAGCTGAAAAGGCAGGAAATGGCGACAGAACAGCTCTGCCAGTGTTAGAATGAAATAACGAATATATTTTTAAATTTATATGTTGAGGTTTTGAACTGGTTTTGGGCAGTGTGACTGTCCTTAAGCTAACAGACAAGTGGACCAAAGTTAAACTATTTCCTGTTGTGCTGAACTGTTTGTATCAAAACAAACTGATTCTCCTCCCCCCACTTAATGCCACAGAGGAGAAATCTTTCCCATAAATGAAGGGGAGCTTTGAGAAGTATATTTCTGGAAATTTAAATGGATTATATTCTTATTATACAGTTGGGTACGAATGTATTTTCATTGTGGTAAGGGTTCTCCCTTTTCTCTTTCCCAAGTCATGTCCTTTCTCAAAATTTTTCCCTATTGTAAAATCAAACATAAAATCATTAGAATACAAGTTTATGTATTCTAATGCATGTTAGAAAATCGAATATATAGGAAACACAAGGCTGCATGAAGAAAAGTGCATTGTTACTGTGCAGTTAAATTTTGGTTTTTGGCTTTCTTTAGTTTAACAGCATATTCTTGTCTACCCCAATAGTCACAGGTACCATCTCTGCAACAGAGTGAGTCGTGGTGGCAAAATTTCTAGAATGTTTAAATTTAAAAAAAAAAAAAAAAAAAAACACCCATGTGCCTTTTCAAAACCAACTAAACTTCTGTAAAGCATCTCTGGTTCTTTCAAAGTTTTCGTTCTAAGGAGAAATGTAGGTGATGCTATAGTACTGTGTATTTTTGCATTATAAGGACAACCACCAATTTTTTTTTCACTTAAGTTAGGTCGAGAAATTTTATGTAATGGCAGCTGAAGGGCCATTTTCAATTGGGAAAATTCATTTACATCTGTGGTAAACTTTATTTTGATGAAAAGTTGCACTAGTATTTTACCACCAGATGAAAAAAGAAAAGCATCATTTAAAAATTAATGTATTTAAAGTACAGAAAGAAATGTATATATAATTATCAGGCTTTGTTTTGAATGGAATCTTTTTCCCCAATCCTTAATGTAAAGATTTTGTGCTATAACTTTTAAAGCCATACAAATAAGAGTGCTAAACTGTGGACTTAAAAGTAGATGTGTAAATATTTTTAATCAGTATTACTTGGAAAATAAAATATAACGACCACATAAAACAAACCAATATGCTATTTTCTTTACCTGTTAAATATTGGGAAATATTTGCATTTTTAAAGTAAACTTTAAAATTATGTGTTCATGACTCTTTTTTTTTCTACCAGCGTGGAAGTTGACATATGGTCAGAGATATTTTTTGTTGTATCTTTATGCACCTGTATTAACATGACTGATTCACAAATTGAAATATAAAATTCTCAGTATACATCTCCAGTCCCCAAGAGTCAGCTGAAAATGAAGAAGGAAGTTCTTTGTAGTTCTTACTTGAGGGGTACGACAGCAAAAGAAATTTTTTTAGTAGAGCCTATTTAAACAATACTACTTTCTTCACTTACTGTGTTAAATTTAAAAGATAAATTCTACTAATGCCCTTTGGTAATTCTGATGGTATCATATTTACGAAATATGCTAAAGAGAATGGCTTCCCACAATTGGAGAAGTCACAGATTTAGATATACAGGAATAAGGAGGTTGTGTTCTTATTTTAAAATCAAAATAAGTGTATGAATGCCTCCTCTGTTTGGCAGTTGGGTACTTCAGAGCTTATTTATACTTTAAGTTAGAAAATAATGAAAATAGAATTAAATTATATCACACTGAATTTTCAGTTTGCCTTAGTATACCTGTCCTATGTTCCTGAGTCATAGTTAAAAAAAAAAAAACAAAAAAGCCTGAACAGATAGTAACATGTAAATTGCTACTTAGTATCTAGCAAATTTTGAACGCTGAAAATAGCTCATGTTGTGCCCTTAAGCCACCATATGAAGCAAGGTTTATTTTTAAACCTAATCTTTCAAGAGCTCTGACCACAGGGTAGAAGTCAGGAGCAAAGGCACATCAAAGTGTTGAAGTCATTGCATTTTCATATTTGGCAAGGCTTACAAGACAGATTTGAGGGGCAGGTACAGTTCATTTTCCTTTTTCCAAAAGGTATAAAAGTTATCAGTGTGCTCAGAATGCCAATAAGTTTGATTGCAAAAGAAGAAAACTACCTGCTGATGGTAAATCGTACGTTGAATAGCACTTGATAGTTTGCAAAGCTCTTACATATAACACAAAACTACTATTAAAAACATGTATATTTGCTGCAAGTACTGAACTGGATATTCCTATGGTGTTCTCCCACTTTATTCCTACTGGAGTTTTAAGCTAGGTCCACAGTATGATAGTTGAGACAGTAGTAGAGTGTGCAGTGTCAATCATAACATAGAAATAAATATCAGGTATACTGGAGAAAGCACTTCTATCTCGCCTACCCAACTGTTTCAACAAAGATTCTCTGACACCAGTTGGATGCCCAACAATTCAATTCTGACATTACCCTGAGTTAGAGCAAATTAAGGGCTCAGTACCACAGGATAGTCCCCACTTCAGACACCAGCCACGAATAGAGCCAACAGGGTACTCAAACTTCTCCCCAGCCAACTATAAATTTAGAGTTTCCACCACCCCCCACCCTCCAAGTTCAATAATGTGCTGGAATATCTCAACTCGGATTTCAGGAAAGCACTGTACTTAAAATTAATTACGGCTTTATTATAAAGGGTACAGCTCAGGACCATCCAAATGGAAGAGATAGGGTAAGGTGGGGGTGTGGAGGAGTTTCCAGGCCCTTACTCGGTGAGCCAACACAGGCATTGTTGATGTGTTCAATTCGGAGGCTCTCTTACTGAAGTTCTGTAATGTAGGCTCGTTAAATCATTGGCCATTGGTGACTGGACTCAATCTAGCCCTTTTCCCTGGAGGTCTCGCAATAGGGCTCATAGTTTTCCCCCTAGGGGTTGGTTCCTCTGGTGACCTGCCCCCATCTTGAAGCTATCTGGGGGCTCCCTGCCAGTAGTCAGCTCATTAGGATAAACTGGTAAGGTCAAAAGAGGCTTGTTATGAATAACAAAAGATTCCTATCACCAGGAAATTCCAAGGGTTTTAGAAGATCTGTGCTAGGAACCAGGACAA
Source organism: Galeopterus variegatus (assembly GCF_000696425.1). Taxonomy (NCBI): domain Eukaryota; kingdom Metazoa; phylum Chordata; class Mammalia; order Dermoptera; family Cynocephalidae; genus Galeopterus; species Galeopterus variegatus. The sequence goes on along the minus strand of NW_007727769.1, from coordinate 292,004 downwards.
AGACCAACTGTCTTTTTTTAATTATCAAACCTACCATGTGAGATTCAAAAGAAAACTAAACTCTAATACCAATACATTTAAAAACTAGAAATCTTTTTGATATGTACGAAAACAAGGCTTTTGTAGTCCTATACTAGTTTGAAAAGACTGCCATCCTCATGCACTACTCTTTTTTTCTTCATACACTACTGAACGTAGAAATACTTGCATGGAAATTTGAATACTTCTGTGCCCACCATCTCCAATTTGAGATTAAAGATTTCAGGGTTAGAAGTGTTCATGAAAACCTTTTTATACTTTGAATATGCCAACAGGCTTAATAAGCCAAAGAGTGAGGCCTAAATAAATGTAAAGTATTCACCAATCAAGTGGATTTAATTCATATCTTCAAATAATATGGGTTGATTGTTTTAAACAAGTGATTATATGGTCTTTAAGGCATTCATGCCTGACTTTGAAAGTTTAGCCTGATTTTGTTGGAAGAAAACAATAGCTTTGAATTCATTAGGTTAACACTGACTTGTATGTTAATCACATCAGGAGAGAGATCTAGGCTGAATGTTTTTCATGTGTAGTGTACTGAGCTGTGCTATAGGTCTTACAGAATTTGTCATAAAGGATTCAAATGAGAAGCAGCAGGAATTAGAACTATCCAACCCTTATCTCCACCAATTAATGAGATCCTTTAAATTTAGAGGCCGAAAATGTTTTGCTTTAAAACCATAAATGCAGGGGCTGTCATTACCATAAATATACTCTGAAGTTAACAGGATATCTTAAAACTCTGTGTCCTATAATTGTTACTTCATTAATCCTATTGAGATGGTAAATAGGAAGGCAGCATGTGAATTTGATATTTTTTTCCTGTTGCCTTTCCTACAACCTAATACACTGTAAACATGACCCTTATAATTATTCAATTGAAGCAATCCCCACCTTGATATTTGTACCAAAATGCAGCCTGTGAAACAAAAATTTCATTATAACATATAATACCATTTATGAATCACTTATATACCGAGCACTTTACATTTAGTTATCTCAATGACCTCTATATCATTAGCTATCATTTTATAAATGGAGGAAACAAAGAGATGGAGAAGATGAGAAACAGCTAGTAAAGAGGGGAGCCAGCTGTTGAACTGAGGGAGCTGGACACTCTTGATCACTAAAGTAGCTATGCTCTATGAGATATCTTTATAGTTGACAACATTGGGTTGCACAAAGCATAGCATAAACACCCATTTTCTTTTTGTAAACCAGCCCTTGACAGGGCTGGGAGTGGAGGGGACAAGAGATCAGAAAAGCCAGTCAGATATGCAGCAAATCGCATTTCAGTATCTCCTTGCCTTGACGCTATACCATCCAGGAAATAGTTCTCCAACTTAGGCATGCATCAGAATCCTGTGAAAACACACATTGCTGGACCCCACACCAAGGGCTGATGATTCAGTCGGTCTGGGTTAGAGCCCAGGAATTTGCATTTCTGACAAGTTCTCTAGTAGCACTGATGCTGTTGGTCCTGGGACTACACTTGTAGAACAACTGACACAGGGCACTTCAAGGAAGCATAGATGATTAGCCAGTGAAATGCACCTTTTTGAAGACTTCTTGGTTTTTATAGTGTAGCCAGATGCTACTCTAGAAATATCTTCTTACCTGTTGTTCATGTTAGCCTTTCATTCTGGTGGATTGGACTAAGACAACAGTTCTGGGGGTTTTTTGAACCAAAAAAGAACATTCTACTTATTCTCAGTAGCTAACTGCTTTTATAATATTTTTGAAATGAAAATGCCACAACGACATGAAATGTTAGAAAACAATAAAAAACCTGCAAATCAGAAGTACTGACTAGGAATACTTTTGCTTCCTTTGAGTTACTCAAATATACTTTAGACACAAAATGTTAGCTAATACCAACTGAGAAGCAAATGCCAGTGTATGAATTCACTTAAGAGAATAGCTGATCACAAACTGGTTTGGGAGTCTGGTAGACTAGCTGTGGGAAAATAGCCTAAGTGATTCATTTTCAAGAATAGCTTAACAAGGGTTGCTTGACTAACTTGTGGTGTGATAACCCCTAAAAGCACTCTTTCCCTAGGGTGACTTCTCAAGATGGTGGCTGGTCACATTGTTCTTTTTACTTCCTGGTTCTTCTTCCTCCTCGGGACTTCTGGTGGGCCTTTTTTGCAGGCTTATCCTGGGCCCACTCCTTTCTGCCAGAGGAAAGGGGACAATAAATGCCTTATAAGGAAGTAACAAAACTTGGGTTACATTCGGGAAAATTGTACATCCATAGTACTGAGCCAATGAGGAAATAGAAGAGGGACTTGCACACTAGGGAATGCATTGCTCGATGTAACCATTTCGGGTGTGCCTATTCATCAGATCCCCAATCTTGCAAGACCACCATTAAAGTCTGGCTTCACCGTACTTGGTGTCTCCATGTCCATCCTTTGGCATTGCACTGATGAGGGCGTCTCACACTAGCTATATTAGAACAGTAACTGTGTCTTGTGAAATAAGAGTTATCTAAGGGATGTGTAACTAGATACAGAACCTAGTCAAAATTAAATAGTGCTTATTATTAAAGACTAAAATCAACCAAAGGTAACTGATTCAAATTTGATTTTTAGAACTTTTCATAGTAGGTAATTTTGCTAAACTATCAATGGGACCAGAGTCTTCAGCTGTTTTTCATTTGTCCAATTGTAAATGATACTCAAATGCCATCATGAGAAAGAATCACACTAATTCCTATACTTGGCTTCATATTCAAGAAAAGTTTGTGGCATAGTTGCTTCTATAGTGAGAATCTTAGGAACACAAACTTCATAATGAAAATCACTGTGGCCTTTGTCAATATCACAATCTTTTTTTTCTTTCTGGTTCCTTTTTAAAAATTTGTTGTATTTTAACTTGAGGAAGGAAGTTTAGTGTTGAACATTAATAACTAAATGATGAGGCAGGAAAATTAACCTAAAGTACCCAGAATATCAATAGAATTTAAGCTGACGGTAAGAGGGAGAAGTAGTGGCCCCTCACTCAGTCACTGAAGTTTACAACCTTTTTTCTTTTTCATTGTGTTGTTATGGTTAAATTACTCCTGTTAAAGTGAAAGAGTCACATAGTTTAGAATAATAAAGTAAAAATTACCAACAACCCATTGATCAGAAATAACTATTAACATTAGATGAATATTAATGAATATAAATATTTATATTTAAATATTTAAATAT
>NW_007727769.1:284029-288192 GCF_000696425.1 Galeopterus variegatus | reverse complement strand
AACTATTAACATTAGATGAATATTAATGAATATAAATATTTATATTTAAATATTTAAATATATTTATGAATATAAATATTATGAATATTTATGAAATAACTATTAACATTAGATGAATTTCTCTCCACACACACATGTGCATGTACACATGAGAGAGAGAGAGAGAGAGAGAACTTTTAAAAACAGGACCACCGTGCTAGTTTTAATTCTTTCATTTTAATTTTACTTGAATTTAACAGAAATAAGAAAGAATAAACTGCTGAACCGCACATAAAATATTTCAACACAAGAAATATTAGTTCTTAAAAGTTTATCATGAAGTTAAGAAAAAAGAGATTTTGATAAATACTAGTTGTTGAACATAAGTTGTTCCATTTTAAACTACTGACCCTCTTGCTGTGAAAGATGCTGAAACTGTCACTCTGATAATCCCGCCTCTTGATTTGTTGATTACATTTGCATTCTCAAGGTTTATAAGTCAGTGTGCTGGTTAAACAGCTGATTAGAGATAGTGCAAGAGAGAATTAGTTTCATAGAAGATAGACCTGAAGAAATTAGCTAGAATATAGCACAAAATGTAAAATTCTAGAGAATATGAAAAAAAGACAAGATAGAATGAGAAGGTCTGACATATGTAATGTCCAATAGGAGTTCCTGGAAGAAAGATAAAGCTTGGAAGGGGTCTGTTATGGACTAAATGTTTGTGTTTCCCCAAAATTTGCATCTTTAAATCCTAACTCCCAATGTGATGATATTTAGGGGGCAGGGCCTCTGAGAGATACAGTAATTAGGTCATGAGAGTAGACTAATCTCATGAATAAGATTAATGAGCTCTAGCTCTGCTCTCTGCCATGTGAAGACACAATGAGAAATTGGCAGTCTGTAGCCCAGAAGAGGGGCCTTACCAGAACCTGGCCATGCTGGCACCCTGATCTTGGACTTCCAGCCTCCAGAACTGGGAGAAATAAATGTTTGTTGTTTAAACCACCAAGTCAGGGCAAGCACGTGGCTCACTTGGGAGAGTGTGGTGCTGATAACACCAAGGCCACGGGTTCGGATCCTATATAGGGATGGCCGGTTCACTCACTGGCTGAGCGTGGTGCTGACAACACCAAGCCAAAGGTTAAGATCCCTTACCAGTCATCTTTTTAAAAAAAACAAACCACCAAGTCTGTGCTAATTTATTACAGTTGCCCAAACTGACCAAGATAGGGTCATATTCAAAGACATTGTTTGAGAATATTTCCAAATTATTGAAAGACATGAATTCTCAGATTCAGGTAGCACACAGATCCTAAATAAGATAAATAAAATGAATTTACCTGGAACAGGTTTTACTCTTTTGAGTTACAAATTCAACTCTACAGGAGTGTGCAGTCTTAGAAAACTTTTGTTCTGCATCTTCTTCCAATATTTGTTAAATATTCCTACAGAGGGAAGAAGGAAGGAGTAGTGAAGGTAGAGACACCCCATGAATGGCCCACATTCACACTCAGTAGGGGTGCAGTGTGCCAGATTACTTAATGACCAGAATATGAGAGTAGAATGTCCCGATAAGCCTTTGAATAGCACCAAGTGCAAAAGCACTTATTAGAGGGGGTTCTGAACATCTTTGGGCCCCAACTACTGAGATATTGTGATGAAAGGAGCATACTTTAACACAATTTCAGTGGGAGATCCTCTCTGCCACACCCCAAGCTCATTGACCGCAGGTTAAATTTTCACAACAACCCCCAGATTACAGATGAGAGGACTGAGGTTAAAAAATGCTTGAAATCAGAGATTGTCATACAACTAGTAGAGAGTCAAGGTGTTGCTCTATGACTCAAAAGTCTGAACTTTTAGCCACCATCAATGTTTCTCAAAGTATAGACCAAATACCTCCTGCATTAGAATTATCCGATGTTGTTTCTGAGAATGTACTTGGCTTCTTCCCTGCCAACATAGAGGAGCAGGGCTAGAAAACTAAATTTTAATAAACTTCCAAGGAACCATGGAACTACCTATCCTTTCTTTATAGGTCTTACAGTTTCATAAATTCTTTTGGAAAATAACATTTTTTTGACATTAAAATATTTTTCTGATACATACCACCATTGTAGAAGATATAAAAAATACAGGAAAGTATTAAGAAGATCATTTAAATCACCTGTGATTCCACTAGGTAACAAAAAACATTTCTATTATTTGGTATACTTCCTTCCAGTCATACATATCACAAATTTATATTATTCTGTTTTGTAACTTTGCTTTCATTTAATATGGTGAAAATATTTCCTCATACTATTCAAAACAAGGATTTTTAACTTCTATATACTATTACATTGTAATCATCCTGTTGTTGACTGGTCCTTTCTAAGAGAAAAAACAACACTTCTTTCAAGTAAAGAGAATCAACTGTGGAGTCAGTCTTGTATGGCTGGAGGGTCCCAGGACTTCTAGGGAAGGGAAGCATGAAGAAAAGGTTCTGAGTTGAAGGGAGCAGGCCCTAGCATCATGGCCAAAAGAGAAATGGGAGTGAGGCTCCTGCAACAGAATCTGGCCAGTGGACATTAGAAGTGATTTCTAATGCTCAGTTTTAACTTTTCCGTTTCCGTGATAGCCTAATGTCTTCAGTAACCATTTAAGCCACTAGAATCTATCATCAGCTGTGCTCTGTGGGTGCTCTATGGGAGCATGCTGTGAGGGCCTGTGCAACAGAGAGTCTATGTCAGGTTGGGAGTTTGAGGTTCTTGGTTTCTAGACAATTTCCCTATGAAATTTTATCTTGTGTATTGTCATGTTGTAGGATCCAAGGGGTCTTTTATATCTTTTAAAATATGGAAAGATTTACCCAGTATTTATTGCTTTAGAAAGAAAATATACTGGTGGCATGTACTATTTTAAAGATTAATCTCTTTTTTTAAAAAATCCTCTTGTCTTGTGAGGAGAGGGCCTCCATTTAAAGACAAGCTTTTCTCACAGAGAAACTTTATCCTGCACAAATAGATGATCACTCTGATAAACCAAGAAAGAAATCCTTCCAGGTTCTTTTGGTTTTCTTGACAATCCAAAGGCCAGTGCATGGAGCTGTCCAAGGTTTCTTTCTTGTCCTCCCTGCTCCTGACCCCTTAAATCATCACACAAGAGGCAGCAGAGAGTAGTGAGAGCACCGACTTGAGTCAGACTGCCTGGGTTTGAGTCCTAGCACCAGCATTCAACAGCTGTGTGACCTCCAGCAAGTCATATAACCTCTCTGGGCCTTAGTTTCCTCATCTCTCCAAACAGGGATGGTAATAACTACCTAAGTCATAAATTGTGAGGATTTAATCAGTTATTCTTTGTAAAAGTATTCATTATGGTGCCTGGCAAATAGCAAAAAAGGTATCTTTGGTTTTCATAATTTCTACCATAAAAGGATTTTAGACGTAGGTTATTTTTCTCTTCAGTACTTTTGCTCTTGTAAATACTGCCCTGGCAATCACGAATACAGGATGGGGAGCAGGAGGAGGTGGAAAGAATGCTCACAGAACATGACTTATGGTGTCTAGCCCTGGCTCTGCCATTAACCAGCCGTGTGACCCCTGCTAAGTGAACCGACCTCCCTGAGTTCAGTTTCCTCCTCTAAGTATTCCGTGAATCGCATTCCCAGCTCTACACTCAATCCGGTGACTTGGCTTCCTTGTTTGTAAACTGGAAAAATGATATTTGGCACGTACCATTGGCAGGACAGTCATAGCTGGTAGAAGGCAGATTAGGGAGTCACTGCCTAAGTGGCACCAGGAGAACCAGGCCAGACGTAAGCGAGAAATCCAGGCAGAAGGTGGCATTAGCACTTCTTTCTGAGATCCCAACCCCTGCCAGACCCACCTGGAGGAGCTGTCACGGTGTTTTTCTGGAAACCCCCTTTCTGTGGCGAGGATTACTGGGTCGCGGTCTCCCAAGGACACGGAAACCCTTGCTCAAGAGCTGGAGCGGCTCAGCACCAGGCGAAAGTTCATGGAGCTGTGACAACCGCATTCGGCTCTGTCCCCTCTTCCCATGCGTGCGCTAGGAGGGGTCTTCTCTGCGGCAGACCCAAACCCCCTCGCCGAGTGTCTTCAACGGGTGTCCCCGCACCGCTCGACCCCCTCCCCCGCCCGTCCCTCCCGGCTGCCATAGAAACCGGCCTACGAGGTCCCGGC
>NW_007727769.1:277976-283029 GCF_000696425.1 Galeopterus variegatus | reverse complement strand
CCCGGGGCGCCCTCCCCGGGCGACGGCGCGTTCGCGTGTGCCCATGTCGTGCCAGTGCGGCGCCCACACGGGAGCCGAGGACGGCGGCTCAGCGCCTCCCGAGTGACCAGAGCCCCGAGGCGCCAGCCCCGTCTGTCGGGGGGCAGCAAGGACCCGGACCCGCCTGACCTCCCCACCGGCGCGGGCCGGGGCTGGCGGCCGAGGGAGCTGACATCCGAAGGCTGTGGCAGCCGCACCGCCACGCGCCCCCGAGGAAGGCGCTTCTTTTGAAGGACGGTTGTCCCCTCTTCCCCGATCCCCCTAGGAATATTAGGAACTTGAGAACTCGCCGATACGACCAGGAAAAGATCGCAGTGGGGGTCCTGATCAGCTCCCGGGTGCTCTGTCACGTCTGGGCAGATGCTCTTGGTCCTAACAGCGGCAGCGAAGGCTCTGCCGTCTGCACGTTCCTTCCTCTCCTTTTTCCCTCCCCTCTTTCCCTCCTCCTCCTCCTCCCTCGCCCCCTCCCCCTGTCTCTCTCTCTCTCTCTCTCTCTCTCTCTCTCCCCCCCTTTCCTCCCCTGTCTTCATCCTCCCGAGGTTAGCAGACAAGAGGGCTCTCTGTTAGACCCACCCTCCCCCACCCCAGTCCTCCTCCAGTTTCAAAATAAGAGCGAATGAATCACGTTCTAAGCTCTCACCCGTGCAATTCAGACAAGTTTGGAAATTAAATCGCTTGTGTGCACTGGAGGCCGCGGGAATTCAAAAGGGTAACAAACCGGAGGAAAAAAATTATTCCCAGTTAATATTTCACATGGGACTCTAAAACAAGTATTTGTTTATGGTAATTTTATTTTTAATGTTTGAAAAATAGGTATCACACATGCTCGCATCACCAATACTCAGTGTGATTCACAGAAACGCTTCAGAAGATGGTTTCTGTTAGTGTTGCAAAAGCACTTCTAATTTTTGTTGCCATGGCAACTGAAGAAGTCTCCCTGCACTATTGAGAGGCTGCCTGGCTGGAACCAGGAACTGTTCTTGAGGGGACCTCCTCATGTGCTCTTATGTCACCATGGTAATAATTGAGCTTATAAAAAGGTATTTCTTTCTTTTCCTTAGAGTACTAAAATTCCAAGGCATGTTGTTGTTGTTGTTTTAATTTTATCTTTTCGAGGTTTGCGATTTGTGCCACAGATCTTCCCTCTCAGGCAAACGAGAGTAAACACTGCCCTTCAGCAAGTCAAACGGCCCCAGACAGTCATGCTGCCCAGCTCTTCCCACAGCTCACTGCACTAACAGAGGACAGAGGGGAGTGTTTGATGTTCAAGGAGTCCTGGCCTGGGACCAGATCTCCCTCTCCATTGAGCATTTAAATTTGGAATCCTAATTAGCTTTCTAATTTGGAGATGGGGGAATGTGGGTGGGGGTCCTGGGAGGGGCTACTGGAGAAAAGGCTGAATCCAGCTCTCCATGGCCTGGTATTTGGTGTGTGGTTAAATTTGCCTAGTAAACCTCAGGATTTATTTTTGGCTTGACCACTGTTAAGTGGTAAGCCTGGAAAAACCTTCAGAGAGGCCTCCTTCTGTGTTAGGAAAAAATGTGGACTGGATATTTGGTTTGAGGTGTGTGCTTTTTTTTAAACAACTAAACTGCATTTAAAATAAAGGCAGGTTTGTATGAAATCTAAATTCCCCAGTAATAACTACAGTTGGCCATAAAGCCCTTTATGTTCTCTGTTTAGCCTTAGGGTTTTATTTACGGCTTAATTTGGGGCAAGCAGTAGTATCATTTCAAATACATTTATCAGCAAATGTTGGTGTCTTTAAAGAACCATAATTCTTTACACATACACAATTCCTGAGCTTTGAATCCTATAAATCAATGTTATACACTGATAGCATATGATTGGAAAATTTGAAAGCCTCAGACTTAATTTTAAAAGAGGAAAAACAAAGACTTCGTCTTAGAAGGTTAATGTTTTCACCCACAGATATGGTTCCATTTTGAGGTACTTAAAAATTAAAATATATTGTTAAATCTAACTTCATTCTTTGAATCTGATCACTGTATTCCTCTAGGGATTAAAGACCCTTAATTCATTGGTTGATTTTCTTTCAGTCGTTGAAAGAAACGGAAAACTAAAAGAAACAATTTTATAAACTTTATAAAATTGGCTTCATTCTATATCTTGTCATTTCCTATTATCATTCTAGAAAAAGTTCTCTACAACTAAAGTTATAAATTTCAGGAAAGAAGAAGAAAATATTCAAATTATGTGTGAAGACAGCCGTCTACGACTTGAATTAAGCACGTCACAGTTCTTAAATTACTCTCTCAAGAACTGTAAGGTTAGCTCAGCCATTATTATACAGCATCCTGAGGAATATTAACCAGTTTTACAGATAGACAAGTTGTGTTCAAAAGACAAGTGACTTCAGCTAACCACTTGGAAAACTGAGACAAAAGTCTCAATCACCTGGCAGGTCGCTGAACATGAGTATCAGCCAACACTTAGAGAAAACCTAGTTGAGCAGAGAAACAGGGTGAGGATGGTGGGAAGAATGTAAGATTAGAGAGAAAAATAACACTGTAAGGAAAAAGGGTCTCAAGTGTGGGGAAAGAAATTAAAGGAAAAGGAATAAAAGAGAAAATGGGCTGTGTAAAGAGAGTTGCACAGAAAAAAAAACCAAGTTGCAGAACAGGACACTAAAAAGAACTTCATTCTTTATCTTCCACAGAGAATGACACTTTTCCAGAAAGCCCTAAGGTACCCTATTTAGCAAAATCCTGTGACTTACTCAGAGAATCCCCAGGAGGCCTGAGCAGTGGACCAGGAACATTCTGGCTTCCTGTCCCCACCCCTGTGATGCCAGCTAAGGCTGCTCCCCCATCTCCAGGGCTGCTAAACTAGATGCTCATGAGACCTTTTCTTCCCAATCCTTAGGCCATCAAGAGGTTTTCTACATCTCTACTTGTTGGGATCATTTTGTTGAGATGATTTATAGATACAACTTGATTATGTAATGGCAACTTAAATTTTTTTTTTACTTTTTAAGAATTGTTTAAATTGTTATCAAAATAACTCATTTATCTAATTTTGTGAATTAAAGCATATTAAAATATTTTAACAAAAACAACAGTTCCACTCCCCAGATATTTTTCAGCTCTTAGCTGTTTGGTCACTTACCTCCTTATTTCCAAATAATTAGCTTATGTCACTGGTTCTTGGTTTGTCACTTCTGGACAGAATCTATTGACTTACTTTTACTATAGGTGAGGATATAACTCTCTTACTCCATCCCCTCCACTCCCCTTCCTCCATTTTTGCAATATAGTTTGGGGAAGAAAATCAGCCAGAGCACTGTAAGCAAAACCCTTTATTTGAAAATGCCAGGCATGAGAAAGCTCCTAACAGCCTCCAGCTTAGGGAAGGAGGGCTAAACTTTAGGTCTGTTATCCATTTCGAGTTAACTTTTTGTGAATGGTGTGAGTTAAAGTGTTCATCTTCATTATTTTCATGTGGATATCCAGTTTTCCCAGCACCATTTGTTGAAAAGACTATTCTTTTCCCATTGAATTGTCTTGGCACCCTTGTCGAATGGTTAACTGTAAATGTAAGGATTCATTTCGGGACTCCCAGTTGTATTCCATTGATCTGTAGGTCTGTCCATATCCCAGCAGCACCCTTCTTGATTACTGTAGCTTTATAGTAAAGTTAACTTTGTTTTTCTTTTTCACATTGTTTTGGCTATTTTGGGTTTCTTACATTTTCATATGAATTTTAGCATTGGCTTGTTCATTTCTGCAAAAAAAAGAAAAAGGCAGTTGAAATTTTGATAGGGATTATTTTACATCTGTAGATCAATTTGAGGAATATTATCATCTTAACAATATTAAATCTTCCGATCCATTTGTATTTATTTAGGTCTTTAATTTCTGTCAGCAACATTTTATAGTTTTAGTGCACAAGACCTATACTTCTTTTTTTTTTTTTTGTAAGCAAAACCCTTTATTTGAAAATGCCAGGCATGAGAAAGCTCCTAACAGCCTCCAGCTTAGGGAAGGAGGGCTAAACGTCTCATAGGACTTTGGCCAGAGCAGCCAAACTTCAGCTGGTTTCAGACATGTTTGTTCAAGGATGGCTCTTACAGGAGGAAAAAATTGTTCTTGCAGATTAACAGCCATTGTTTGGGTAATTTGGATTTTATACATAGGGATGGGGAGGAAGAGTTAGGGGCTAAAGTCATGTGCAATGGCATTGAGGAGGAATAGTTGCAGAGGACGGGGACTGGCACAAACCACAGTGGAAAATTCTCAGTCCTTCAGTGTCTCTCCTAAATAATATCACAATTTTAATTAATAGATATTGAGTTAATGCTGTAATTATTGAGTAAATATTGAGTAACCATGTAATTATTGTTCACTGTAGATTCAAGTTGAGAACTATGATTTTTTTTGGGGGGGGTACAACTTTTTTGGAGAAAAATAATTCTTTTTTCATTTGTTTAATTTTTAGGATCCTATTGCTGCTTCTTCCCAAATATTCTAATGGCTCATTAAAACACCTCTCCTTAGTATTTTGCTCACAATGAAATGCACCAGACAATCGTTAATTCCTTCCCTAGCCCCTGCCCCAAAATGGAACCCTCAGTCTTCCGATCTGAACCAGTTATTTTCTTGCCCCAATGCACATTGGCACTCTGAGATTTCCCTTTCTTCCCTTCTCTGTGAATTCCCTGTTCTCCCTGTTCTCTTGTTTTCTTCTTCCTTGCTTTACTCTCTCATTTTATGGACCACCTCCTCTTGTAGCTTCCTAAGAAGAGATTATGGGAAGTAAGTTTTTGAGGGCCTGCATGTCTGAAAATGTCTTTATTTTACTCTCACACTTAATTGATCTTTTGCCGAGGTATAGGATTCCAGGTTAGGAATTAATTTCTGCAAATTTCTGAAAGCCTTGATTAATTATTTTCTAGCTTCCAGTATGGCTGAAAATTTCTTCTTTTTTTTTTTTTTTGTTAAATTTTTATTTTGTCAATATACAATGTATATGATTATTATGGCCAATCACCGAC
>NW_007727769.1:256457-276691 GCF_000696425.1 Galeopterus variegatus | reverse complement strand
GAGCGTGGTGCTGACAACACCAAGTCAAGGGTTAAGATCCCCTTACAGGTCATCTTTTATTTAAAAAGTTAAGATCCCCTTACAGGTCATCTTTTATAAAAAAAAAAAAAAGAATGTTTGCTGAACTGAACATTTCATCTCGATTTTGGAGTCATCTTCCATAATAGAATAAGAGAGTAGAAACCTCACATTGCTTAGGGTAGGGGTGAGGGCAAGGAAGTAGGGGGAGGGGATGATCTATTTATTATCCTCCTACTGTCTAGCAACATCTGGTTGGTGGGGATTGCCTGTGACACAAAGCTCCTGCTCATGAGACCAGGTGAAGCAGTGTCATCTGTTGTGTGTGAAGCATAGACTCTGAGGTCAGGCAGGTCTGGGCTTGAAATCAAACTCAGGCATCTATTGCCTATATAACTTTGGACAAGTTATGAAGTCTTTCTAAAGTATAGTTTCTTCATCTCAAAAATGGTGACAATAGCAGACACCTTTTAGGGCTGTTGTAATGATCAAAGAAAATATGTATGAACTAATAAGAATAAAATAATAATAGATATTTTTTAAGTTAAGAATGCTTTTGGCCTTTTAGGGCTGTTGTAATGATCAAAGAAAATATGTATGAACTAATAAGAATAAAATAATAGATATTTTTTAAGTTAAGAAGGCTTTTGACTGCATGTAACAAAATAACTTTTCTACTTAGCTAAATGTTTATTTTTCTTGCAGAAGAAGAAGTCTAGATAGGCAATTGATAGTTATGTTTTAGCTACCATTGGAGACCTAGTTTATTCCTATCTTTTTGTTCTGCTGCCCATCCTTTTGCTACTATACTAGTTCCACACAGGAGGAAAGGGAAACGAGCTATGCTAGCTGCAACATTCCCATTTTAACAAGAAAGCACAAATTATCAGAAACCCCTCACAAAGGCCTCATTTGGCCAAAAATGTCTTGCAGCTACCCATCTCTGTGAGGGAGAAAGGGAAATTGGGCTTTCTAGTCTCTATATCAGAAGAAGGCAAGGCAAGGAAAAGAGAGTTAGTAAGGGCGTTGATGAGCCAGCCTACAGTAATGTCTACCACACATCACTTGTTGATGGGGCACCCATATGTCCCAGTTTGTCAGGACAGCCCTGGTTTACACCTGTTGTTCCAGTGTGACTATTAATTGCACCCCATTCTACTCCCCAAAGTGTCTTGGTTTGAATGATAAATTCTGTGTTCACCCTACTTATTAAGCACTTGCTATTTATTATAGGCTCTCATTAAGTAGAGGTTATTAATAAGACAGATGGAGCACAACCATAACATAAATAACAAGCCAAGTTTGCACTTGGTGAATGCCTGTGTGGTACAGGCAGGAGGAGTGCTGAGTTTGCAGGGGAGAGAAATGAGTGTGAATGGACGAATGAGTTGGAGTGAGCTGGTTTGTATGAAGAGGAAGGATAGGGGAGCTGTAACACTGAGGCATGAGAACGAACTGGACTGGGAACAGTTTGAAAAATGGAGAAGTACACCTTTTATATGCCAGGGACTTTTATTTGAAAAGATTATCAACAAGCAAGTTTTAAGGCTGCCTCTGTGTGAGTGATGAACACTGTAATGTGAGGTACAATGCTAAGATAGGATTTGACCTAAGAGCTTTCTGAGGACTTATGGCACAAAATAAAACAGCCATTTATATTTCTTAAGCCAAATATACTTTTTTGCCATTACAAACCTTTCACATATGAGAAGAAAAAATGTTTTTCTAAATTATTCTCTTGATGAGCACATACTAGAGTGTGACCTTGAGCTATTTAGTAATAAAGTCCTCTTTGATCAAGAGAAAAATTCTCATCTTCTGAATTTTCTTTTGAGTAAATATTTGAGTAAATAATCTCACATGTAAATATTTGTGGGGAAAATGGGATAATTTAATCAGGACCCCTGCCTTAGGCTGGTTGGGGGTGGTGCAGTGCATTCTTTGTAAATTGTGTGTGTGGGTGGAGTTAATGTTTCATGAGCAGCGCTGTCATCTTGGTTGGCGTCTGCCTCAGGTGTCAGCCCTGTGGCCATGCTCCTCCAACTACGGCTTCCAAGGACCTGTTTGCTAGTTACCTAGCTCATAGACCTGCGTGTGAGGGGTCTGGGGACCCAGCCTGGCATGTGAGGGGTCTAGGGACCCAGTCTGGCATGCGAAGGGTTTGTGACCCAGTCTCAACAATGGGCTTGAGGGGTCCATGAACTCCAGACCCAGCCCTAGCTCGACAGTTGACTCAGTCAGCAGGATTATGGGCAGATAAAAGAGCTCGACAATATTTATAGCTGTTTATTTTTTTCTTAGCTTCGCTTTCAAATCCCCAGAATTTGTCTTGGATATTCATTCATTCTGTTGGGCTGGTGGGTGGACTGATATAGTGCAAAGAGACAAAGTAAGGATATATTGGTGCTATTCTTGTCCCTGCCACTAACTAGCAAGTCTCTTTACCTCTCTGGACCTGTTTACTCAAGTGAGAGTTTAATTCTCCAGGCCCCTCCATGGTGGACTCCTAAATGTCCCTGAGTGTTCTTTGGTTATCAAGGGAAACTCTGAATCAACCAATCTGCTTGGAGCCTCAAGTTATGTTGTATGAGGAAAGTGCTAAGAAGTAAGAGAGGAGAACTGAGATGAAACCATAAAGTGCCTTAAGTCCAGCTAAGCAAATTGCAGAGGGAAGGCTTTCCTAAGCAGTGTGGCAGGAAGGTAAGTGTAGAAAAAAGGTGTGCTGGGGGTTGGAGGGAAGAAGACTGACAAGGAGGAAAAAGATGTGTTTTATTCCAATTTCTGAGCTATTGCGCAGGGTTCAATGATCTAACAACATACTTGGTCCAAAAAGCAGAGTAACAATCTACAGAGAGCCAAGCCCCAGGCTTAGCTCACCTGTTGCTGGTTTTGTGTCCTGAGATTTTCTAATGGCTCCTCACAGGTCTAATCATCTTGGCACAGTTTGGTTGTTCTTCAGCTCCACCCCTCCCACTCCTGTTTTGCTACTACTGGAATGATGCTGGTGGCCTTTGCTACTTTACTTTTGCTCCTGACTTCCTCCCCGCCACCTCCATAGCTCTTTCACTACCTAGCAGCTTGCAAAAGACCTCTTTTCTAGCCTCTCCTCAGTTCCCAAGGAGAGCAGTTCTTGGTGCTCCAGGATTAAATGTATGCTACCACTGTCAACATTTTACTATACCTAGAGTAGTATAGTATACTAATCTGTAGTGTCTCTTTAGTGAACTATGGTAACATTACCAGAACTGGTCTCCATTTTCTGTAAAAATCCCTCCTCTCCAAAAGACATCCCAATGTTTTGCAGCTTTATTTTCCTATTGGTTTTATTTTTGAAATGAAAGATTTAGAATCTAGATAATCTGCATGTTCAGTGATCCCAGCCAGTTTGGGTTTAGATTTTCCCTTCAGAAACAATGTTATCAAATAGCTGAAGATATGAGTATTCCAATGCATACTACCAGTGTGAAGAGTATCAATGGCATAGATATTGGTATTTAAAATGCCTATTGAGATGGTGATTCTGGACTGAAGTCTCCAAGGTACCAAGGGATCCCATTCCCGACCCATTCGAGGATCTCATTTCTAACCACTCTTAATGTGATTTGGAATTTGGGGGGGATTTTTTCTTCCCTGTAAGTCCTCATCTGTATCTCCTCTGATAACTTATCTTGCTCATTTCTAAAAACTCATTTATTTTCATGACATCTTCCTCAGGTAAATCTTGATTTCCTCAATTTTTCACTTGTCAGGATATAGAATCATCTGAGCACTTCCTGCTTTAGCTAACTGATAAAAATGTTGGATAAGATTCCTCCCAGTATCATGCCCAGGACAATGCATCGCTTTGTGGAAAGTTGCTTAAAACTCTAGCCTTCTGTGGCTGTTCTGAGTGACTCATATGTGACAGCTTTGCTCATATTTCTTTTAGAAAGTATGAAGATGTTTGCAGTCCTGAAATTTGGAGATAAGAGTGGGCGTACCAATCTACAGCTTGAAATTGAAGCAGGTCTGTTTGTAAATATGTGTTACAGAACACAAGACTAAATACACCATTTCAAGCATATCCACACACAAAAACAAAAACAGTTGAGATTTCTATTGAAATTTACTAAGTTTATTTGGAGTAGAATTTACATCTTTATGATCTCGTACATTCTCCTTATTAAACATGCTGTGTTTTTCCATTTATTAGATCTTCTATGTTCTTCAGTAAGCTTTCATAATTGTTTCTATTTATGTCTGTCTCAGCTCCTTTGTTAGATTTATTCTAAGGTACCATACGAATTTTTTTGCTACTCATGTGAATGAGACAAGTTTTATTACTACATTTCCTTATTACTGGATTATTATTGGTGAAGACAAATGTTATAGAATTTGTAAAACTTACTAGTTCTAATAGTTTATGAATCTCCAGGGTTTTCTATGTTCAAAATTTTTGTCCACAAATAAGAACAATATTACTTCTCCCTTTCCAGTATTTAGTTCTTGTTTTCTTTCATTGGCTAAAGGATTTAATAAATATTGAATAGAAGCAGTGTTAGCAGACATCCTTGTCTTCTTCCTGACTTTATAGAGATGGTTTCTAATAGTTCACTATTTAAGGTATTTGCCATAGGCTTTTGGCGGACGCCTTAATTAGGTCGAGCAAGTTCTGCTCTATACCTAGTTTGCTAGTATTTTTATTAGTAAGGAGTGTATGATTTTATTGAATGCTTTTTCTGTATCTACTCAGATTTTGTTGCTTTTTCCCTTTAAGCAACTCATGTGTTGAATTAAATTCACACACCTTTTATTGTTAAGCCATGCCTATGTTCTTGGGAGAAACTCTACCTGGACATGCTTTTATAAATATATTGCTAGATTTGATTTAGTACTATTTTATTTTACATTTTTAAAATCTATATTAGTGAGTGAAATCAGCCTATATCTTACTTTTTTGTACAGCCTGATAAATTTTCAACAGGTATACTTTTCCACAATGGCCTGAGTTGAGGTACTCGATTCATGTATAGCTTGTTTCTTCTGTGGTATGTACATGTATACAACATATTGTTATGTATTTTTGTTTATTTGTAATTTCTTTTTGTTTTTGTTTTTTTTTTGGGGGGGTGGCTGGCTGGTAAGGGAACCAAACCCTTGACCCCTGCCTGACCTTGACGTTATCAACACCACGCTCTAAAGGACTAGGATTTTTTTTTTCTGGCAGCTGGCCAGTAATGTAACTTCTGTTGAGATATTTAAACTCATTCAGCAATAATGATAATAATCATGAACAATTTTGGACTCTAGCAATATAGGTTGTCATCTGATCACATAAAGTCATATAGAGTTTTATCAAGTCAGTTTGGATAACAAGTCCATTACAAAGTTGGGAATAATGGATAACTTAATTTATGTATTTGCTGTCACTGCTTTTAATCAGTCCTGATGGTTTATTCAAAAACAAAGCACTTTAAAAACTCTTCCTTTCTGATTCATCTGAGTACCCTTGGTACTTACTATCACTAATTCATGCCATGCCCACGCTGACGCCAGACCTCATGGCAGTAGCCTGTTCCTTAGAGCATTGTGTTCACTGCATACACTTGGAGGTAACAGGTGGAATCAGGCGGACAGGGATCCCATGTCACATAATTAGAATATGAACAGATAGAATATTCTCTCAGTTCGTATCATCAAGATGTGAGCAGAGCTCAGTGGGAAGGCTGAGGATGGAGCAGTTAACTCTGGATGAATAGAGAAAAGAAAATACCAAAAAGTTGATATTTCAGGAGAGGCTTGAAGGCTGAATAAGAAAAGAGCAAGTGTGTGCCACTTAGGGAAAACCGGGTATGTAATGCTAACCGAGCATGAAAGGACATTTTATGGTAGGAGAGGTGAAACTTTAGGAATAAGTTGCATAATTGAAGCAGATCTCAGAACTTTCCTTCAGGGCTGGATATTTAACTGTAAGTCTTTGATCTTGGGGGGAAAGTGACTAGGGATGCCTTGGATTCCTGGGTAAACACTGACCCTCTAGTGTCGTGGAGGTGGGGTTTAATTCACTGCTAATTAGTGTTGATTTTGGCTCCCTTGCAAAAGTGTAAACATAAAGAAGGCAAAGTGTAGAAAGAAGGGCAAAGGCAAGTGCATGGGTGTGTGTATTTGCTAAACTGGTTTTTTTGGGTGGTTGGCCGATATGGAGATCCAAACCCTGGTGTTGTCAACACCGTGCCCTAACCAACTGAGCTACCCTGCCAGTTCCTGCAAAACTCTTTTGGAGGAATTGAGAAATGTAGAGAAATTCTTGGAAATAGAGCAGGAATTATATTTCTTTCTTTTTTTTAATAAAAAAATTGTGTTTACTTAGAAGCATTCAGAATGTCAACAAAACAGCTGCAGCTTTTTTCTTTTGCAATTACAAAATGGTATTCAGTTAACAGAACAACAATTATTTCATATTAGCTGCATCAAAGACAGCTGAAGATGGAAAAACTACCATCCCCATATATAACTAATTTGTGCTATGCACCAACAAGAACCTGCTTTAAATTTCCACGCCAATTTACAACCCCCATACTGTACCAGACAAGGTTAGTGGCCGTTGAAAATACCACCAGGACAGGGCTATCTAAAGACACATTCAGTAGTGTGTTAACTATACAAAAAAAGACACTGTACAGTTTAAAAACAAATCTTACACAGCCTTACATTTCAATTTTTTTCTTTAAAAGGAGTGAGTTGTGGACAGGGGGGTTAAATGCTTTATAGACAAGAAAAAAAGTTGCTCTAGAACCAACTTATTCATCATCATCATCTTCCTCTTTCTCTTCATCCTCCTCTTCTTTTCTTACATTTTTCAGCCTTGACAACTCCCTTTTTTGCTGCATCAAGCTTTCCTTTAGCTCAGTGTGCAACAATATCCTTTTCATATTTTTCCTCCAGCTGAGCAGCCTTCTTTGCATAAGGCTGTGTGTCCTCTGAAGCAGTGTTGCCCACATCTCTCCCAGTTTCTTTGCAACATCACCAGTGGATAGGCCAGGATGTTCTCCTTTGATTTTGGGGCGATACTCAGAACAGAACAAGAAAAAAGCTGAAGGAGGCCTCTTGGGTACATTGGGATCCTTGAACTTCATTTTGTTTCCTCTTTAGGAGGGATACAGGTTTTCATTTCTCTTTCATAATGGGCCTTGTCTGCTTTTGCCATGTCTTCAAATTTTCCTTTCTCTTTAGCAGACATAGTCTTCCACCTCTCTGAGCACTTCTTAGAAAACTCTGAGAAGTTGACTAAAGCATCTGGGTGCTTCCTCTTGTGCTCCTCCCAACAAGTTTGCATAAAGAATGCATATGATGACATTTTGCCTCTCAGCTTCTCAGGATCTTCTTTGCCCATGTTTAGTTATTTTTCCTCAGTGAGGCACAGAGTCGCCCAGCGCCCATCAGGCTCTCACTTGCCCCAGCGCTGTCTCTATGGAGCTCAATGTACTGCAATGGCTGTGAGAGCCAGGAATTATTTCTCATGTTTTAAAATAAAGCAAATTCTCCTGGAGGCTACTAACATATCACACCCTAAAAATAAAAACAGAGGGAACATTGAGACTTTTTTACTTAGTGAAATCATTTTAACCCCAGCAGCCTTCTGAGGGGAAACCATAATCAGGTTTTTTTTGTTGTCTGTGGGCTGGAGCAAATGCTGGTCTATAAACTCAGTGATGCTTCCAACTCAAATAGCCTTCTTAGGAATGTTTACCCGCATTCGGGGTGTGCTTCACTGGGAACCTTAGAATGTTGTGCAAAAGCAGTGGGACATCTCATCAAAACCACGATGTTTCAGAAATTTTCCAGCCAGAGGTGCTCTGGTCAGGGGCACTCATAACAAACCTGCCCTTGTTTCAGGAGACAACAGTTGAAAGGGCTTTGGATTTTTGTTTGGTTGGGTTTTTTTTAATGTTTTCCTTTCCTTTTTCAGCATAGAACAATTGTTTGTAGTGCGTTGTTTTTTTCAGCCAAAAAAGAATGTTTATGAGAAAAATATCTATTTCTATGTCTTCTGGGATTCATGCTATCTTTAAAAATATCTGTACAATTCAAGTCAATTCAGCCAGCAATTACATACTTCTCCTGGGTACTCATAAGATGGAGGACCTGCCCCATAGAAATCCACATTACAAGCATGTACACAAGGAACTGAAACACCAGACGGGATGTGAAGATATTGAAGGAAAACACAAAGTGTCATGGGGAAATACCAGAGGAAGAGCTGAATTTTGCTTGGGATTTCAAGAAGAGAAGAGAAGGCAAGGGAAGGGGAATTAGGTGGAAAGGAAGGGGAGGGGAAGGGAAGAGAATTTAAGCTGGATTTGAATAGTGGGTAGAATTTCAACCACTAGATGGTTGAGTTAAGAAAAGGAATAAAATTAGTCTCTTGTAAAACAAGAATTTAAAATAATTTTTGTGCTTAGCAACAAAATAAAACCTGGTTTGAATCATTTATTCATTCATTTATTTCATAAACATATATTGGATACCTATGATGTGCCAGACACTGTTTAGAGATGGAGATGAATAAAACATCATGCCTGCCTTCACTACCCTCATCCTCTACACAGGTGGACAGAGAGTTTATTGTATCAGGGACGAGTGACTTCTATGTACTTGATCATCACAGATAGTCTACATTACCAGATAGCAGTAAAGATAAATGTATATTTTCAGCCCTTAAGCCAAAAAAAAATCTGTTGTAATTATAAACAGTCAAAACAACAACAACAACAAAAGCACACACCAAAATATACATCATAAAATGTGGAAGAGTTTCTTGAATTCTCCACTTTCACCCAAATTTTATTTCTCTCCACCCTGACAACAGTTGGGTACTCATGCACGCAGAATTTTTCCTGCACATTGCAGATATCTCTCCTAATACAGTATATGAATAGATCTCCACTTAAATGAATAGTGACTGCTGTCATGAATTTCTCAGAAATGTGCCTATTTTGTGGACCTCATGGTTGTTTTCTCTACACACATTTTATCTTCACAATTATCAATAATTCATAAAATTCAAGCTATAGTAGTACGGGTTGGGGGGTGGGGTAGGAGGTAGGTAGAAGCTAAGAATCATAGCCGAAACTTTCTTGATGCATACTTCGGAATCTTTTAATCTTCAGTCTGTGATCTATTTGTAGTTTTCTGCATTTAAATAATGTCTAGTCTCTAGAGCTCAGGCTTGCTCGTGAGCTGCCCTGTGAGATGAGAGATACTCATTATCTGTTTCACTTGCCTCCTTGGGGAAAATTTTTCAGCCAGAAAAACCAGGTCAATTAGCAAGCACCATGGAACAGTAGGTAATTCTCAGAACTGGCTCGGAAAGCCCTCTGGCTCCCTGGTGGGCAACACTTAAACTGCCTCTCCAACACTGTGTAATCACTCCTTCAATCAGCCCCAAATTGGTTCCCACTCTGGGAAAGAAAGCATCTCTAGTGACACTTGCCTTTCTCTTCATCAGTTATGAAGGTCCTCAGTGCAGAAGCCTGTTCCCAGCCGTTCTTGGAGTCGTAAATGTGCAGCCAGACACGGGATGGACCTTCCTCTCCTCTTAGACAGAAGTTAATTTTGCTTTTCCAAGCCAGTGAGGCCTGCGTGATCTTTGACTTCATGATTCATGTCCTTTAATAGATTTCCATTATTATTTACTAGGCTCCCTTCAGATGTAAGGCTAGTTTGATTTCAACGTATTTTCTTTTCATGTGAAGTCCAGAAAGACTGCTTGTACCTACATAATTTATGAATTTGTTGCCTCCCCAGAAGTTTTTCTGTTTCCCATCAAGATGAATATTTATTTGATTAAAGGAGCAACTTACTCTCTTGATCCTGGCATATCTATAGGTATAAACCTATAAAGAAATGTAAATATCTTTTGTTACCATTTCTTTCCTGAGTAGCATTTAAAAATGTAGAGATATCATGTGTCATACAGACTGAACAGCTTTTCTCTGAAGACCTCAGGAATTGTTTTCTTCTTTTAAAAAAAAAAAAAAAAGATGACCGTTAAGGGGATCTTAACCCTTGACTTGGTGTTGTCAGCACCACGCTCTCCCAAGTGAGCTAACCGGCCATCCCTATATAGGGATCCGAACCCTTGGCCTTGGTGTTATTGGCACCACACTCTCCCAAGTGAGCCACAGGCCAGCCTTCAGCAATGGTTTTCTGTGAAGTGAAGTAAGAGAATGTCTCCCATGGAAACCGGTGAGTTTGTCCTTGTGTTGGTTCCTGGCTGATCCTACGTGAGCCCGATATGAATTTTGAACTGTTGTTCTTGACAACAGAGGAAAGAAAA
Source organism: Galeopterus variegatus (assembly GCF_000696425.1). Classification (NCBI taxonomy): domain Eukaryota; kingdom Metazoa; phylum Chordata; class Mammalia; order Dermoptera; family Cynocephalidae; genus Galeopterus; species Galeopterus variegatus. Next base: position 266,355 of record NW_007727769.1, on the reverse strand, counting down.
GCTGCAGCAGCAAAGAAATTAGATGCAGTGGACATGAAAACAAAAAGGCTGCCTTTTCCCTGTAGGGTGTAGGATGAGTTTAAATGTGGATCTCTGGAGATCACTGCATTTGATACCTTTCAGTAGTACAATAAAAGACTCTAGAGGTTGAGTAGAAAGATAAGGAAATATTGGCACTTAATGCATGAAAACTTTTTGGAGGAGGCGAGCAAGGACAAAGTATTTTGGTAACCATGGATAAGTCGTGCACCTCTCTGGTCTTTGTCTCCTAATCCACAAAGGGAGGGAGGTGGGAGGTGAGGGACGCTGAGGTGTCTTCCATTTTTACCTCCCACGATTATACAATTCTTTGTTCTTGACGTTTTGGGCAGTTTGGGTGTATTAGTCCATTTGTGTTGCTTATAACAGAATGCATGAAACTGGGTGATTTATAAAGAAAATGAAATTTACTGCTTACAGTTTCTGAGGCTGGGAAGTCCAAAGTCCATCTGGTGGTGGCGACAGTGACCCAGGGATCTCACATTGCAAGATGGTAGAAGCAGAGAGAAAGAGATAGACTCTCCTCTTCTTTTAAAGCCCTCAGAACCATGCCCCTGACCATCATTTTTAATCCATTCACTACCGCATGGTCCTACAAACCAATCAGTTCTTCAAGGTCCCACCTTACAATTACCATAATAGGATTTCCCACCCTCTTAACAGTCACAGTGGGGGCTAAGTTCCTAATAGATAAAACTGGGGGGACACAACTCAAGCTTCAGGGAGTTTTGGGGGGACATAATTCAATCCACTACATTGGGCAAAGATCAGTAGGCAGGATCTAAAGAAAAGCCTGGAAGTGAAGGTAGCTGTTAAGCGTAAGCTAGAATGGAAGATGTGGGCCGAGATGTGAATGGCAGAAAGGGGACATGAATGATCTGGGATCAGAAGGTTGTATTTAATCCAAAAACATGATCCAGATAGTAGGAAAAGGATATGGGGGCAATTGGCTGGGTGGTTTGCATTAAGTGAATATTTCCTAGTGGAACATTTAAATTCCTTAATTATTTTAAACATATTTTAACAGCTTTATGGAGATATAATTCAAATACCATATACTTCACCCATTTAAAGAGTTGTGCATACCTTACCGCAATCAATTTTAGAACATTTTTATAACCCTAAAAAGAAACCCCGTTCTGCTTAGTGAGCATTCCCGATCCTTCCCCGCAAACCCTGATCAATCAGTCATCTACTGTATCTATAGATTTGCCTGTTCTGAACATTCATGTAAATGAAATCATACAATGTGGTCCTTTGTGACTGATTTCTTTCACTTAGCATAATGTTTTCAAGGCTTATGTTGTAACATATATCAGTACTTCGTTTCTTTTTATTGCCAAATAATATTCTATTGTATGGATATACTACATTTACTTATCCATTTATCAGTTGATGGACATTGGGTTATTTCCTCTTTTGGGCTATTATATATAATGCTGATATGGACATTCATGTACAAGTTGTTGCATGGCTGAGGGTCCTTGGCCCCCCACCCTTGGGACTGGTTGGGGAGGCACGGCTGAGCCCCCCAGCCCTCCCCCTCCCCGGCTTCATAGCCCAGGGCACTTCCAGTCCTTCTATCTGAAACAGACACCATTCAGGTGGGTGAGGAGCAGGCAAAAACAGAGGCTCTGAGACCAGCTATAGAAGCTATAACTATAATCCTATCAAAAGCTCATAGTAGCTTTGACTTGATGGTAAGTGATTGTGTTCTGGATATATTTTGAAGGTAGAGCTAACAGAATTTGCTGACAGATTGAACGTGAGGTATGAGAGAAAAAGAGGAGTCAGGGTTTTTGGCTTCAGCAGGATGGATGTGTTGTCATTTACCAATATGGAGAAAACTGTGAGAGGAGCAAGTCTGTAAAAGAAAGTCAGAAGTTCGGTTCCCCTACTTTGAAGCAAATATGGTAGAGAAATAGACTTCTAGTTTGTATATGCCTGCTATTTGGAGTCTTGGTTATAGCAACTGAACCTATATATTAATTAATAAATGTGGGTCACTGTCATCAAAATAGACTGACTATTTCACAGAAAAAATTTTCGAAAGTAAATATGAGAGATTACTCTCCAAAGGACAGGTGATTTCCCCTAAAGAGGAATTGGGTGGGGGGCATGGGAAAAGATAAAGTCATCTTCTGAGTTGTCACATACAATTGTACTCAGCACAGTACTAGTGATGAGGACTGTAGGGGGTGGATGTGACCTCAGTGGACAGCTTGTGAGGAGGCTGGCTTGACTCACACAAATGAAATTGAAAAAGTATGAAGTCAAGGACCAGATTATGGGTACAGATGTTGAATGCCACAAGATAGTAGCAGAGGGAAACATGAGTGTGGTCTGGATCAGTCAAAGGAAGCTTCTAGAAGGAAATGCGACAGGAACCATCTTCACAGGATGTGTAAGACTTGGACAGAGAAGAAAAGGGGCAAAATGTGGGGAATAAGTAAGAACCATTCGGGACACAGATATTCCATGCCTGACCAGAAGTGTTGTTGGGAGGATTTAAAAAGAATAAGTTGCGGGGGGTGGGGGAGGAAGGATTGGTTCCTGGCACATAGTAGACACTTGATAAAGGTCAACTAATAATACTTCTTATATTTGGGGAACAGATGGAGATAAAACTGTGTTTAAACTCTCCTGGATCCAGCCCCACCTTCTGGGTCAACACCTACTCCTTTGATACCCTTTGCCCTTTCTCCTTTCCTGGGTTGTCTTCTAACGTTTCTGTTAGAGCCCCTTCAAGTCTGACTTTCTAAGTTGTTTGTGAGGAAAAAAGGAATTGGGCTATAATACCTCAGCATATCCATTTAGATTTGTGGGTTTTTAATAATCCCATCTATGTGTATACTCCAAAGGTCCAGAAGGTGGCAATGTGACACTTAGGCTTCAGGATTTTTGTGGGGGGGTTTTTGTTTGTTTGTTTTTTGGGTGTTTTTTTTTTTACAATTGTTTTGGAATTTACCCCATATTGTTAAATCCAGGATCTCAGAAGGTCAGGCTGAAATGATCTGTAAACACCATGGGGCCATCACTCTCACTTGCCAGTAAAGCCACTGAAGCCCAGAGAGGGGAAGGGACTTGCTCAAGTTCAAATGGACATTTAGTGGGAAAGCCAAGGCCCTGATCCTAAGGCAGTAGTTACTCCACGACCCCATTTCGTTGTTTAATTTGGGAGAATCTCTGTCATATGCAGTTTCTCAAACATTTATCATCTACTGATAACTTTCAAAGGAATAAAATTCTCAAAACTTCCTGGTTGGGACTTAAATTATTCTATTATACATAAATATAAATTAAAATCTTATGTTAAAGACACTGAAAAAATGTACAAATAAAAAACTCCATTTAAATTATTTTTCTTGGGGGCCGGCCCGGTGGCGCACTGGATAAGTGCGCTGCTTGGGAAGCGCGGCGGCGCTCCCGCCCGAGGGTTCGGATCCCACATACAGACCGGTTCCCGCTCACTGGCTGAGTGAGGCGCGGGAGCAACACCGAGGGTTGCAATCCCGTTGCCGGTCCCCGGTCCAGTACGGGGGCAACACTGAGGGTTGCGATCCGTTGCCGGACACAGAAAAAGACAAAAGACAAAAAAATTAAAAAATAAAAATAAATAAATAAATAAATAAATTATTTTTCTTAAAGCTCGTATACAATTATAAAGCAAAAGAAATTTTACCAAGTACAAAAAAACTTCAAACCGGCTGGCCGGTTAGCTCCTTTGGTTAGAGTGTGGTGCTGATAATATCAAGGTCCAATGTCAACATCCTTGTACAGCCAGCTGCCAAAACAAACAAAACAAAAAACTAGTATGTTATAGAATAGTGATTTTCAAATCTGTCTGCACAGAAGAATCATGTAGGAGGATTAAAAACAAATAGACAAAAAAGCACCCCCCAACCCACAGACCAATTAAATCAGAATCTCTGGGGACAGGGCCTGTCCCTGGTGACTTTGATACAGGTCAAGGCTGAGAAGTACTACTTAGAGGAGAAAGGATGTGGGGGGAGGGGGGGGGAGGCTAACAACCTCTTCCATACTCCTTTTCACTGTTCCTCAATTCTGCACCACCCACTCTCTCCCTAATTCTTACCCACTAGTTAAATCTGTATTCTGCCAGACCTTTTTCTATGCATATAAGAGTACAAATATACACTATGTACATATGCACATGGGCTGTCCAATAGTAACTCCAGAATTTCTATATGAGTGGGTCTTGGGATAGTAATATTACTAGAAAAGGCACGAGCCTCTGTATTTGCATGGCACTTTACATTAACTTAAGAAAATACGAGTTATCTACATCAAAGAATGAGGTCTGATGAATTTGCGGTGGTGGGAGAGCTGAAGCCTACAGAAACCGTCTCTCGGCTCAGCCCCTGCAAGAATTGTATATTGAATCATTTAGATTTTGCCAGTGGTTTGAAATGCCATCTCTGTTACATATTAAATTTCCATATCTATGAAGATACATTTTTTTAAATTCTTTTTTCTTTTAGTTCAGACTGTTATCACACATTTGTTCACTTTTAAAAACTTGTCTCCTGTCCCCTGCCACCACCACCTCTTACTTGCCTCCCCTGGGCAAATATTTAAGAATTCTCAAATGTGTTGCTTATTCTGTGTGAAGTGAGCCCTTATGAGGTATGGGAGGCTCTTAATAAAGGTTTCAAATCCAGTTGAACTTTTTGTGATGAGAAAGTAAGACCTTTTGTTCTGCAACACTCTTTTCCTCATCCGTGATCATAGTCCTGTGGCCTGATAGACTTTCTTGAGTTTTGCCCAAATAGAAAAGGAGGTTTTTCTAAAACCTCCCTAAGGCCATCACTCAAGTGTTGTTCTCTGCTTTTTAGTGAGCACACTACATTAGAGCTCAAAAAAGTTACAAGGCAGCAAAAGAGCAGTCTCTGCGTTGACTTGCAAATATTTTTAATCCCCTAAAAATAAACCATGAGCTGCAAATAAGCATAAGTGTTCCCGCACTGTTTCCTAAATTAGTTATTTCTGAGGAGATGAAGAACACATTTTGTTTTTCTGCTCAGGACCACCTGCTTGTGATTCAATACATGATTCCATTTGGTGTCTTAATGCCATTCCTTGTTTGTTTGGAGGCAGGCCTATTCCATCAGAGAAGATGAGAAGACTTATATTTTGGAAATGAATTATGAGATTTAAATCTTTATAGGGAAGGACCTGAGTTTCTGCAATGTCTCTATTGGAACATGACTCCATTCTCTCCCTCACATGTTTGAGATTCATGGTTTCACATATTAGAAGGTTTACTTAAGTCCCATTGTCACCCTCTTGGCACTAACAGTCAAGAAATCAAGGGGAACTTTCTTAACTTTAGTTGGCCATAGATTTGTTTTTTGTTTTTGCTTTTGTTATCTGTGAAAAGGGAATGACAGTACCTCACTCTGCAGGTTGTCATGTCATGTCATTCATTCATTCATTCAGCCAGTCATGCATGTGTTCAGTGGGCACTGTTGCCTGTTGCAAAATGCCTAGCATTTTAAAATTACAAATATTTTTTTCTTTTTGTCTTTTTCGTGACCGGTAAGGGGATCGCAACCCTTGGTGTGGTGTCGCCCGCACCACGCTCAGCCAGTGAGTGCACTGGCCATTCATATATAGGATCCGAGTGCGCCACAGGCTCGGCCCACAAATATTATATTTTTGATGTAACAAATTTTAATAATCACTTTTCAATATTGTATTATAGAAAATTTTAAACATATGTAAAAATGGTGCAAAGAACATTATAAACCTCCATGTGCTCATTACCTAGCTTCAAAAATGATCAATTCATGGCCAATCTTGTTTTTTTAAAAAACCCTATCTCCCAGATATTTTTGAAATGATTATTTTGAAGCAAATTCCAGATATATTATTTCATCTAACAATCATTTTTAAAGATTAATGTCTTTAAACCCTTTTAAACATTTAAACTGCATTTATAACTTGTTTAATTTCCTTTTAAAGAATTTTATTTGAGTTACAAAAACTTCCAAAATACTATTAATTCTTATAAATATAATAATTTAAACATATGAACAAGATAAACTTTAAGCACTTTTAAATACATTTCATGCTATTTAAAAACAATAAAATTTCAACTTAAAATAACATCTAAATCAATTAGTCAGTTCTTCATTTTAAATTAGAATCACAAAACTATTTAGTTACTTTATGATGCCAAATTCTCGTCACATAACAAGTACATTAAAATACCAATTTTTACAGCTCATCAAAACAAAAATATTAACACTGTGGGGTTTGAGTCTTTTAAACATTTCTGTTTTTAAGGCTAAATCTTCCCAAGTTTAAAAGATACCTAACCACTAAGAAACTATTATGTCATCCCAGACCCTACAGATGTGGGTAGCTCCCAAACTGATCTGTTTTCTGTTTCATTCTTGCTGTGAACTGGATGCTTCCATAACCTCGCTGAAGCTTAATCCTCATTATAACTATTGAGGGTGGGAAATCCTATTATGGTAATTGAAAGGTGGGGCCTTGGAGAGGTGATTGGATTGTAGGACCCTGCAGTAGTGAATGGATTAAAAATGGTGGTCATGGGATGGTTCTGAGGGCTTTAAAGGGACAGTGCATGAGGAACTGTCTCTCTCTGCTCTCTTTTCTTCCACCATCTTGCCATGTGAGACCCCTGGGTCACTGTCACCACCATCAGATGGACTTTGGACTTCCCAGCCTCAGAAACTGTAAACAGTAAGTTTTGTTTTCTTCATAAATCACCCAGTTTCAAGTATTTTGTTATAAGCAACAGAAATGGACTAATACAATTCTATAGTGATTTGTTTTCATATTCTTCCTGTTGGGTCTCAAATTCTTACCAATATTTAATTGACAGTTGAGTACTTTGTAACTTTGTCTACTTCTGAGGTCGGGTTTGTAAGAAAAATGGCCGTGACAAAAAGGTATTCTGTGTGAATGAATTAAATAGTTAAATAAACTGGGAGGACACCAAATTAAGCAAACAGACATTTGTTTATAAGTTTGTGTGTGTGTATGTGTTTTAATTTTTATTGAATCACAGTCGATTATACATATTTTGGGGATTCAATGTTGACATATGTTGATCAAGTCAATATTGCTAGTATATATATTGCTACAAATCATACTTATTTTTTATGCCCCTTGTCCAGTCTCTCCCTATCCTCCTCTTCCTCCCCCCTCCCACCTCTGATAACCCTAGATTTCTTCTCTTCCTCTGAAAGACCAGCATTGGACAGATCATGTGTTGATTTGTCAACTAGATGATCTATCCAATGCTGAGAGGTGTGTTCAGGTCCCCCAATATTATCATAGAGCACATGCTTTTTCTATCACTCTGGAATGGGCTTTGTGGAGAGAGACATCCTCTTCTTTTCTTTGGTCTCTGCTGGTGACTCTCCTTGTGTCAATGCACTCCAGTGGCTGGCAGACCATCTGCTTGGTGATTGTGGTGCCTAGCTACTTTTGCAGCAGCCATGGTTATTGTGGTGGCTGTGGTGGGCCACCCACATGGAGGTGATGTTTTTAGCATGCTCCTTGGTGCTGTTGATGTGCCTGGTTGGGGGGAGGGATCTGGTCCCTGGCTCTATGTCTCAGGACACCAGTCAGGCCCCGAGGCACTGGCCGTATGCCTGGTTGTGGGTGGGGTGTCCGATCCCTACTCCATACCCCAGATCGCCTGGCAGGCTCCGACGCACAGGTGATGTGCCTGGGCTGGAACTAATTTTTTGTCCTCTGCTTACCTCTAAAATGGGGGAACTTCCTGTGGGAGCCAGTACTTGAGCTGTGTGGTTGAGCTAAATAGTTTTTATGTTTTAAACACTTCAAGACTGTAAGGAACTAATGCAAATATCTAAGAGAGGTATAATATGCAGCATTCCCAGATGTATTTTTTTGGATGGTACTCCTATAAAACCCAGAGCAGAGCCTGCAAATTGGCAACCTGACGGCCAAATCTGGCCTGACAGTTCAGTTTCACTTGGCCACACAGTGTTTTTTAAATATTTAATCCACCTTTTAAAAACTGAGAGAATTTACCAAAAAAATCTTTATTGTGAGGTTTTTTTCAAGAATTGAAAGGTCTGACAAAAGTAAGCCTGCATTCCAGCATGGCTGCCCTCGGGGCTAGGCACAGGTGCTACACTAGACCATCAACACTGAACACCTGCATGGCCCTCCTAGACATTTGAGTCTGAGACCTTGATGGTCAAGGAACTTCAAGAGTGGTAGAACTCAGTGTGAGTAGAATTGATGTAAGCCCATCAGACTGGGTGGACTGGCCACATATGATGAGTGTCAGTGGAATGGGGGAGACCTGGGCCAAGTGACTGGGGAAGGAGCCTGTGAGAACAGGTAGGAGAGGTAGTGTTACAGAGTAGCACTGCTGTCCTCGGGGGGGGGGGGGGACCAGCTCACACTGATTTTCTATCTGCTTCCAAATTTTCCCACTGCCACCCATGGGGATCTTGACATGTGTGTTGAGAAATAAAGAGCTGAGGCCAAAAGCTGAGATGGTACAAATGATTTCTAAGTGGTAAAACAGACTTTCAAATGAAGTGTGTTTGTTAATGGTTCCCCCTGAGGGTGTCAGAGCCTGAGAAGGATTACAGTCCGGGTTTTGCCACATATAGTGAAAACCCAGCTTTTCCTCTAGGCAAATGCCTGGCCTTGCCAACCAAAGAAGAGGCTGAGAGCCTTGCCCAGAAGTTTTGCAATTTAAATTAAGATAGAGAAGAAAGGTGAGATGATTTCCACTGATATTGTTTGCACAGTGGGTTGCAAGTCGAGAACATAAATTACCAAGTAAGATCTGTTTTCTTTAATTTTATTTAATGCATTGCTCTGTAGCAACAGCAAGCTAATAATTAAGGACCATTCTGCCTCCTCCAGAGGCTTTGATCTACAATGATGTGACTCCATATTTTTGTCTGGTTGGGCGTCTAAGTGCTCATTAATGCCCATAAAAGCTGGTCAAAATCAAAAGGGCAAAAGGCAATTCAACGACAAAAACCCCACCTGCATCTGAGAAAAGGGGAATTTCATCTGCAATTACATGTCATAACTTCCATTATTTGCTTATTTTTCAACATGATGTAACTCAATGTTTTGGGACACTACTAGAATGTAATGAAGATATATACTATTTATAGCAATCTCACAATCTGTAATCAGGAATTCTATTTCCAGATATGTAAGAAAAATCTCTAGGGAAAAAAAAAAGATTCTGCAATGTAAAAATGAGTGTTCACAACCCATAGACACATACATCCAAACAGGATTTGTGTTTTCTGTTAGATTTTTCTTTCTACATTTTTATTGTATTGGAATGTGTGAGAATTCAGAGTTTTTCCTATTTTACTATTACTATTTTTGAAATTTTTGAGATTTGTTGGCAGTTCAGGAATAGAAACCATGTTTTATTTTATTGGGAGTGCAATAGTATGACAGGAAATTTTAGTAATTAGATGGTGGACTTTCTGAATTGATTACCTAGTTTGGGGGTTTTCTTTTAAAGATCTATATTATCTTTTTTTAAGTTTATTTATTTATTAATATTATATTTTTAAATTCTAAGATGTTGTTTTAGAGTACTTGAAGAGAAGGGGGAGAGAGAAGGGGGGAAGGAAATAGGGTGCAAAAAGGAGGAAGGAGGAGGGGTGTGTTAGTCCATTTTGTGTTGCTATAACAGAATACCTGAGACTGGGTAATTTATAAAGAACAGATGTTTATTTGGCTTACAATTTGGGGACAGCTGCATCTGGCACAGACCTCAGGCTGCTTCTACTCATGGCAGAAAGTCGCAGGCAGCCGGTGGTTACAAGCAGATCACATGGCCAGAGGA
>NW_007727769.1:242166-256341 GCF_000696425.1 Galeopterus variegatus | reverse complement strand
TATAACAGAATACCTGAGACTGGGTAATTTATAAAGAACAGATGTTTATTTGGCTTACAATTTGGGGACAGCTGCATCTGGCACAGACCTCAGGCTGCTTCTACTCATGGCAGAAAGTCGCAGGCAGCCGGTGGTTACAAGCAGATCACATGGCCAGAGGAAGCAAGAGAGGGAGAGAGAGAAAGTGCCAGGGTCTTTTAAACAACCAGCTCTCATGGGAACTAATAGAGATGAACTCAGTACCCCCAGCCCCCAGAGCATTAACCCATTTATGAGGGATCAACCCCCATGATTCAAACTGCTCCCAACACTGCCACATTGGGGATCAAATTTCCACATGAGTTCTTGAAGGATAATACATCCAAACTCCATCAGGGGGTGTGGTTGAGACCTGTGGCACCCCCCTCATTCCTGCAGGGGCGACCAGGGGGCTTCCAGTGATGGCTTGATCATTGCTGGGCTGGATGCAGATGTCAGGGTTTGTGGCTGAAGCCCTCAGACCCCCACTGCTCTGGCTCAGGGGCTCAGGAGCTCAGGGCACTTCCTGAAGCAGCTCAATGGTCATCACTGGGCTGGTTGCAGATGTCAGAGGTCATGGCTTAGACCCCAGCCCTTCCTCTTCCCTGCCTTGGGAGCTCAGGGGGCTTCTGGTCCTTTTAGGTTTTATAGGTATTCTTTGGTGATGTGAGACCTTTGCTAGTTAATATCAAACTTTGTCTCTGGTTTGTGGGTATTTTGTTTCTTCTTTCAGTTCTGTGTTGGATTATTCACTGTTCCTACCACTTAAACTCTGCACTGGAACTAATCTGTTGTTACTTTGCTTACTTCTAAAATGGGGGAACTTCCTGTGGGGACCAGTACTTGCGCTCTGTGGTTGAGCTAAATTGCTGCTTTGCTGCTGATTCCCTGGGGAAGGCTTTTTGTGCAGCTCAGATTTTAATTGTTGCCCTTGTGTATACTTCCTTGGCCCTGTGAGATCTGGTACACCTGGGTTGTGTGGAATCCCTGGTCTGGGCCTGAGTCTTTTCAGCAAACTGCACCCCCTGCAGTTCTATGTTCCTGACCAGTCTCCACTGAGTGGTCCTGTGCTGATTGGGGGCAGGTCAGCTGCCCTTGCTGTGCCCCAGTGTTCCCCCAGTGGGCCTGTCTCCCCCACCACCCATGCTCCAAACACTTCCCATGGGACAGGCCATGTGCCAGTCCCTTGCAATGACTCAACAGCTTCTGAGTGGCTCCTTATTTCAATTGTTATGGCTCTTCACTCCCATGTGGGTCCACTGGAACCCTGTTAGTGGTCTTGCTGTCCTGAGGGCCACCAAGGCCCTCCTCTCCCCTGCCGCCTCCAAGCAACTTCATCTGAAGGACACAGCTGCAGCTTTTGCCAGCTCCTGCTCCGTAAGCTCAGCAGCTCCACAGCCTTGAAATGGCTAGGATTCAAAATGGTCAGAGCAGTTCTTTCTTTCTCTCATCGGGCCTTTCCCGCTGCCTGTGAAGATTTTAATTGTTGCCCTAGGTCTCTTTTCTTCCCCTGAGTTCTAGCGGCCCCAGCTTGGCTGTCATTGCTTTTTAATAATTGTAAACTGGTTGATTTGTGGGAGGGAGTAACACTGGGGAACATCTATTCCACCATCTTGACCAGAAACCTGATTGCCCAGTTTTCTGGTCCTCTATATGTTTATCTCTTCTAGATTTTTCTTTTACAATTCCTCAATTGAATTTCTTATTTTAATTTTCAAGACAGCTCCTGTTTGAGTTGTTTTTATCTTTTAGCATTTTTTTCTGGTTTTATGGTTGCAATATCTTTTGTCTTCTGTTTTCTCGTTGCTCTGTTCCCTTCAAGTTCCTTTGGTTGTGGTGGTGGTTGTTTTGGTTAGGTATGGTTTCTTTCTTTCATTTTAGAGCCTTCCCTCAGGTGTCTGGTGCCACGTAACTGGATGTTCATTCTACGAGGAAGGCACTAACATCTCCTGGAAAGCTTCCTGCATGTGTGTGAAACCAACACCTGGAGGATTGTGCAGGAGGTGGCCGGGTGGCTTTTTGTTGTAGAACCACCAAATGTAGGTTTTAGGTTTTTCTCCTGAGCCAGTTAGTCTATCCAAAAGAGGAATCCCCTGCCTGGAGGTTTATGTGCTTGTTTCCCTCCATTCTGGAAACCGAATGCACAGAAAGAAGGGAAAGGGGTTTCCATAACCCAGAGTTTCACCTAATCTTCTCTCCTGTGCCTTGTGTTCCTGAGTTGGGCTGGAGAAGGTAACAACCCAGCTTTGAGGGGGGAAAGGCCTGGGGTCCTCACTGCCCCACATTCAGTGATTCGCATGGTTTTGGTCCTGCTTTATTCCTCCAAACTTTGAGGTACTTGGTCTCTTAGAGTTTGAGGTCTTTGAGCACTAGAAAGGCAGGTCTCATGGGCACGCCCTTATGCAGGAATGTAGGTTGCAGTTTTCTTCACTGTCTTTGCCATATTATTCACCACTCCTCAATCTTCTTTCCATCATCCCAAAAATGTGTTGACATTTCCCATCTGCTGTCATTTCCTCTCTTAATCTCTCTGTCCTTGTGGGTTTATACTTTTCCTCCTCCTATTTTGTCATTTTGAGGATTTTTGGAAGGAAGTAAAGACAAATGAGAGTATTAAATTCTCTATACTTAGCCAGAAGTCTCTGATTATCTTTTGATTTTAAAAGCAACCTCTTAGATATTAGAGAATCAGGTGTCGTAATTTCCCAGTATAACCAAAAGTAAAGCAAACTGATTGTAGGCCAACTATGTAATGTGGCAACACATTATACATTTTTAATTGGTTTCCTTTTAAAGATAAATACACGCACATGAAAAATGTAAGTCATGTAAAAAAGTAAACAGTAAAAATTACACCTTTCACTCCAATCTGCAGTCCAACAATTCCCCTCTCCTTTCTTACACTTCTGATATCACTTTATACACAGTCTTGTGGCTCCTAACAGCATATCTTGGATACTGAAACTTTTTTTTCACAAGTACATAGTAATCCATTATATATACATATGTATATGTGTGTGCACATGTGTGTATTGTTAGTTATTTAACCAGTTTTCTACCGATGGGCATTTAAAGAGTTACTAGGTTTTTTGCTGCAAAACAATGCAGCTGTGATCCATCTTATATGTCAGAAATACATGTCTCTGTGCGTGCGTGTGTAAGATAAATTCTAGAAGTGGAATTGCTGAGGCAGAGGACACTTACACTTGTGATTTAATAACTATAGCCAAATTGCCCTCCACACTGCTGTACTAATTTATATTTGCAGTAACAATGAATGAAAGTTCCTGTTTCCCCTTACCATCTCTCACCAGTACATTACCAAAATGTTTTTGTAGTTTCCAAATTTAAAATGTGAAAAACCTAATTGTGTAGTTTTTATGGGCATTTCTTTGGTTATAAGTGAGTTTGAGCAATTCTTTGTATATTATAGGGCTGTTTGTATTTTCTGTGGAATGTCTGCTCATGTTCTTTATCATTTTTCTTTTGGGATACTGGTATTTTTCTTACCAATTTATAAAATTCTTTATTTGTTTAGAAAAGTAGCCCTTTGTTTATCATGTATGTTGGAAAGCTTTCCCTACAAGTTTATCATTTCCTTTTTTAAATCTGTTTGTTTATCGTACTTTTTGGCAAATGAAGTTATAATTTGATGTAGTCAAATTTAATGTTTTCTTTTATGGCCTTCTCTGAGATCATAAATCAATTTTCTAACTTTTTTCTAGTATTTTATGATTTTGTTTATTTTACATTTACTTAGGTAATTTATTTGGAATTGATTTTGGAGTAGGAGTGAGATGGGGTTCCATTTATTTTTTTCCAATTGGCTTGCTAGCTATCCCAATAAGTTGCAATTTATCCCCAATATAAACCTCAGCAACATTTGCAAAAGTGTAAGAACCTCCTTATCTCATCTAAACAGAAGATTAACTGTCTTCCTGACCATTAACTTGAACCAAGACAATTGGTTCAAGAGCATTTTGCAAGAAATTTAAATTGTGGATGTAGTATGTAATCCAAGACAGAACCTGACAGCACTTTGGCAATTGTTTCTGATCCCTTTCTCTGTGTTGAATTGAGAGGGAAAAGAGAAGAATTCTCAGCAGGCTCCTGAAGTCTAAAACCCTATTGTGGGCTGACTGGTTAGCTGAGTTGGTTAGAGTGCAACCTGTAACACCATGGTCAAGGGTTTGGTTCCCCGTACAAGACAGCTGCCAAACAGAACAAAACCAAAAAAACCCTGTTGTGAATCCCAGGGCCTGAACAGAATTTAAGATACACAGCCCAGGGCAGGCCCAGTGGCGCACTGCTACAGTGCGCCACTTGGGAGTGCGGCGGCGCTCCCGCCGAGGGTTCGGATCCCACGTACAGACCGGTTCCCGCTCACTGGCTGAGCGAGGTGCGGGTGCAACGCCGAGGGTTGCGATCCCGTTGCCGGTCCCAGTCCGGTGCGGGCGCGACACTGAGGGTTGCGATCTGTTGCCGGACACGAAAAAAGACAAAAAAAAATAATAATAATAAGATACACAGCCCAAACCAGGAGAACTAGGGAACCAGGGAAGCAGAGAGCCAGCGCTGGAGCAGCAGTTGGGAACAAGTACAGAGTGACACCTGAGGCCTGAGAGCTCAGGGAAACTGATCCTTTGAAAGGAGCAAGGATGGGGAAGACTTGCATGTCTAAGAAGTCCTGTAGCAATTCCTAGTCAGATGATAGAATTCAGATAGTTTTCACCTACACAAGAAGGTAGAGCCAAGTACCCTAATAGCTAGTAAAGGGTAGGCCAGGCCTTTAGAAATGTGGGCTGAAATATGCTTTCTGAGGTAAAGTAGATGTTGGGATAATGTTATTAATTTAAAAAATAAAAATATTTACCTCTACTAAATCATACCTAAATGTAACGGTGGGTGAACTGGTAAGTTAGTTCATTCCTTCTTTAACAAACTTTTATGGAGTATGTGCCAGGCACTGTGCAGAACTCTGGGTGATGGGGAGGAGAATAAAGTGCGGGGTCCTGCCCTCCAGGTGCTTATACATTCAGGTGCAGGTAGGTTAGTGACAAGGACAGCACAATTGTGAGGCACTCTGAGAGGACACAGAGCCAAGAAGTTCTTCAGAGAGTCTGCCAGAACATGAGGTGATCAAGCACTTCATCCCGTCCAAAATCCTTATTCTCGTTTTGTGTAGGTTAGGCTGAAGTTTCTTTCTGAGTTTTGATAAATGCTACTCCACTTCTAGTCTCTCATAGCTGCATGCTGCCTTTCTGCTGGGAGTCTGAGGAGACCTAGTGACCCTCGACCTTCTCAGAGATTCTTAACCTGGGGTATGGAGATAGGTTTCAGAGTGTGAACCCCTCAAAACTGGATGCAGGGCCAGCCTGTGGCTCACTCGGGAGAGTGCTGTGCTGATAACACCAGGGCCCCGAGTTCGGATCCCATATAGGGATGGCCGGTTGGCTCACTGGCTGAGCGTGGTGCTGACACCACCAAGTCAAGGGTTAAGATCCCCTTACCAGTCATCTTTTAAAAAACAAACAAACAAAAAAGCTGGATGCAAATTGTGTGGGGTGCTTTTTTCCTGGGGATAGGGTCATAGGTTTCATTAGAATTGCAGAGGAGTCTGTGACCCCAGGATTAGTAAGAATTAGTGACTTGGATTTTCTTCACCCTTATTAAGTATCTTTTATCTTAAAATTTTTATTTTATTTTATTTTATTTTTTTCACACCATTCATACAACTAAATTTAATGTTGCTTGCAGACCCAGATGTGAGAAAATAAAACCATAAATACGGAGAAGACACTTAACTCTATAAAAATTAAAAACATCTTGTTCAAAATTGAAGCAAAATTAAAAGATAAGCAATGGACTGAAAGAAAATATTTGTGCATATACAGTAGAAAAAAGTACTATAAGTTGTATAATAATAATATATAACGCCATAAAAAAGGCAAAAACATGAGAAAAACAGGCAAAGTATATAAACAGATAATTCAAGATAGAGACAAAAAATGGCCAATAAACATTTTAATAGATGCTCAGTCTTACTTCCAATCAGGAAACTGTGAAGCAAAACAATGAGAATTTTTTTGCCTCTTAAAAATGTTTTTTAAAACATCCCAATCAGACACTAACCTGGAGATGTGTTTATACTGCTACCTGGCCCGCTGTAAGCCCCTGTCTTTTATCCTTCCTCCAGCTTCCTCTCCCCCTGTCTAGAAATAGTACTGGGCATCAACCTCCTGTTTACTTTCCTTACTTATGTTTATTTGGCAATCCCTACTTAACCACGGTAACACTATAGGCAACCCTATACTTAACTGTAATAACGTGATATCATCAAGCAGAGTTGGAAATCCACATTTGCAAGGCAAGTCTCTCATGTTTTCAGTCAAGTTTTGGGCTCAGAATGCTCAAGTTCAAAAATCAAGTTCGACACATTTAGTGAACATTTTTATAATGTAGGACATCGCACTCCCTGTGAGGGAGAGAGGAGAGGAGCAGGACATACAGATGAATTCAGCCGAGTTCCTTCCTTCATGGAGATGAGATGTTTTGGGAAAATGCACAAAGTCCTGTGGGGTTTCAGAGAGAAAAAAATTATTTCCTACTGGAGAGGACAGGAAAAAAGTCTGGAAGATATTGTGGCTGGGCAGTATTTCTTATCATTCACGATGCTGTAGACTTACCCTCCATTTCCACATCTTCAAAATAAGATGCTGGGCCTGGAGGCGAACACCTGATCAGAAATATTTTTAAAATAAGCCTAGGAGAAAAATAAGCCTGTGTGATAGAATGACATAGAAAGAAAAGGTGGAAGTGACAAGCATAGGAAAAGTTGTACATGAACATAAAGTAGTGAAGGAGATATAGTATTATTATTATAATAAATATAAGAAAGTTTGAATATTGATAGTCATAGAGAATCTTCATTATCATCATTGCCATTGTATTATTTTTAAAATCTGATTTTAAAGGAGCCCAAGGCAATATGCATGTTTCCCTAAACTTCAAGAAATAGAAAAATTGTTTTGCTAGAAACATTTAGACTGTAAAGGCTTTTTCTAAAATGTAGATTGAGGGGTGTGTGTATGTGCATTTTTCTTCTTACTAAATCATATGTAATCAAGCACCTACTACTGAGATGAGTCATAACTTAAATTTGTAGTGTGTATTTAGATCAGTGCTTTACAGGGCAGTTTCATATTCGTTATAAATCCTGAACAGTACATTGGCATGGGCTAATAATTTTCTTACTCTCTGTTCTTAGGGTGAACCAGCAACTGCCGAATTTTTGAGACAGCTCACGGCTTAGAGGAAGGCTCATCTAAATAAAGGCCAGCTAAAGTGACATTGCAGGGATTTAATCCTTCTCTGGCTGCCCGTGTGACCAGAAGGCTGATTTGCAAGTTTCTTCTTTCCTGGGGTCCAGATTATTAGGTTTCCAGGGCCCTGCGACTTGAAAGCGAGAGCAGCACAACATGAAGAGTGTGGAACAGAAGCACCAGCAGCGGGGGCTGGGGGGCCTCCGAGGGGCTTTTACACACCAGAGTGCAAGATTCTCTGGGCATCAAAGGAAATAGCAAACTGGAACCTCTGTCCTGGAACACAGCCACCAACCACAGAGCATCAGATTCCACGTCTGCCACCAAACTGCTGGAGTCCGATGGGGAAGTGCTGTGGTAGCTGGACGTGTGCTAGTTAATTGTGCAGTCACAGCCTGGGAGTCCCACCTGAGGGGAGGTGGGAAATGCCTCGAGTGAGGGGGGAGGCTCTCGGCCGGGCTGGGCAGATGCCGACCTCTCACTGAAGACGAGCGGGAGGCTGCTCAGCAAGGAGGTTTGACGGCTCGCAGGACGGCTGGACAGCTGTCACGGACCCTGGGCTCTGACAGCCCTCGGCCAGCCTCTCCCGCCAGCTGGGCCTCTCCGCCCTCCGCACTTGCCCTTGATCGGTGGCTCTTCGCTGCGATGGAGACGTGAGGCTGGGCGGACGATGACTGCGGTGTACGTGAATGGAGGCGGCCTGCTGAGCCCCCAGTGTGCCAGGTGGGACCGGCGCGACAGCGGGGACAGCGGCTGTCAGGCGGAGTGCGGCAAGGACGGCGAGGAGGGACAGCTCCGCCAGCTGACGCCCTTCGAGAAGCTGACCCGGGACATGTCCCAGGATGAGAAGGTGATGCGGGAGATCACGCTGGGGAAACGGATAGGCTTCTACCGAATTCGAGGGGAGATCGGAAGCGGAAACTTTTCCCAAGTCAAGCTCGGAATTCACTCCCTGACCAAAGGTAGGATCTGACTTCCAAGGATCATCATCTGTGGTGCTGGGACCTAGTGTGGGGTGGGGTGAGGAGGGCAGGGCCAAGGAAGCAAGAGAAATGACAGCAGCTGAGCCCCTGTGCTGCCGCCTCCCATCCTCATCTGTTAATTTTCATGGTAACACGTGGGGTATTTTTATTTCCATTTTACAGATAGGGAAACTGAGATCGAAAGAAGTTAAACGTAACTTCAGCAATTTAATCTTAGATGTTTCGACTCCAAAACCTCTCCCACTATACCATGCAGATAAACCCACTCAAACGTGAGGGCAATCTGTCCTCTCCAATTAGGCCTTTGAGAAGTGGAGTGCAGTGTGGCTTGGTTTCAAGGCAACACATATCCCAAACTCGTGTTTATAGCTTCTATTTACACTTGTGTGGCAGTAACAGTGGCACAGGAGACCTCCCAGCTGGCCATTGTCTGCAGACAGCAGGGTCCAGGCCACTATCTCTGATTAGCAGCGTCCAGTTTCCTGTCCTA
Source organism: Galeopterus variegatus (assembly GCF_000696425.1). Taxonomy (NCBI): domain Eukaryota; kingdom Metazoa; phylum Chordata; class Mammalia; order Dermoptera; family Cynocephalidae; genus Galeopterus; species Galeopterus variegatus. The sequence goes on along the minus strand of NW_007727769.1, from coordinate 247,528 downwards.
ACCAGAGGCTGCTACTTCTGTTCTATGTGGGGAAAAGGGATTTGATCTCAGGACCTTTTCTGCTTCAGTCTGTCCTGTACTCGTTCTCATTGTTGAGTGGTTACTCAGTGTGCACTTGCATGGCTACTGGTTATTCTGGGATTCTGGACTAACAGTGCCCACCATTCTGGCCTCAGGCAGGAACTGTGTGGAGAGCTCAACACCCCTTTGCTGCTCCAACCCCAATGTGGGCACTTCCCCAAGGTACCTTTAACTTTCTGGAGCCTGGAGCACAAGACGGTTACAAGACTGGAAAAGAACGCATACAACTCAGCATAATTTACCCAGTTCCTGAAGCCCATAGGCTCTACCCTCTCCCGAGAGTCTCTTGCTGACATTTCCTGTCCTTGGACTCAGTCTGCTACTGTACCTGCAAGGCCTCTCTCTTTTTGCCTCAGAGTTGTCTTTTGCTTTCTTCTCCAACCCATAATCTCATGCCCCTCCAATCACTGTGTTTGGCCTCTATAGAAAAAGCCACATGCACACGTGTGCATACACATACACAACCTCCTACCCACACCTGCACGCGCACTCCCAAGTCACTGGTATCCCAATTCCCCTTCATCTTGCTCTTAAGATCCAGTGTCTGGGTTTATATCTTCACATCTACTTCCTTATCTGGTTATATTACAGTACTTCTCTGAGCCTCCAATTCTTCATTTATAAAATGCAACCAAAAGCAGTGCTTACTTCATAGGGTGTCATAAGGATTAATGAGTAAGTGCTCAATAAATGTTAGTTATTGGTATTATTTTGCAGAGTTGCTTAAGCCTTGCCAAGATCAAGTAAAGTATCTTTATCACCAGAAGTTCATCTCTGCCCAACCCCACACTCAAACCAAAATCAATTCAGCTGCCATTTCTGACAGCCCATGGTTTACAACTCTGACAATGCATGGAATTACTTGGAAAGGTTTTTAAAAAATCAGTGCCAATAACCCACCCTCAGAGCTTTTGATTTAATTGGTCTGTGGTGGGACTAGGCATGGGTATTATTTTTAAACTCTCCAGGTGATGATAATGGATATGCAGAGCTAAGAAACACTGCCAGGAGCAACTTGCATATACTGAAGACAGCTTTTAAAATATTAATTTTTTGGTGTTTGCCACAAATGAATAATCCAGGGATCATTTGTATTTTAAAATCAGTTATGAGGTTTTGTGTCAGGCCTTTATCTCTTACATTTAAACTTCAAATTTTATTTTGCTTGGAATAATATTCATTTATCCAACAGTAGAGGCATTATAGGAGAGATCTTTAAAAAGTTCGTGGAAAGATTCGTAATAGCTTTTAATTCTATTTTTCCATAAACTTTTTGAAGTACCCTCGTATCATGCCGTGGGGGTATAAAGATTAATTAGATACAGCCTCCACCCTCAAGGATAAGGGAAGAAAAAACATACAAATACAGTACAAGGCTTTAATTAGGGATAGAATTTGAGCTATACCTCAGGGAGAGATAGGATTTTGTATAGGCAGTTATTCCAGGACAGAAGAGGGTTAGGGAGTTAACTAGGAGGAAAAAGTGAGCAAAAGCATAAACACGGGGAAATGATGTATAGTTCAGCTTCCCCAAACACTAGGCAATGGCAGAAGAAAGGACTGGAAAGCTAAGCTGAGGCTGAATCATAGTGGCCTTTAAACATCGTCCTAAGGAGCATGGATTGTTTTTCTCAGCAATTGAGAACCATCAGGGTTTTTGTGATTAGAACCGGGCTCTTAGAAGGTTAATCCTATAGTGCTGAGAATAGAGGTTGGGAAGAGAGAGATCTAGGAGTCAGGGAGATGTCAGAAAGAGTTGCTGATCATCCAGCCAGAGGGGAGGAGATCCTGAGCTAGGATGGCAGCAGTCAAAATAGAAAAGAGGAGTTGGGTGATACTGAAGAGAAGGATCTGTAGGACTGGTATGTTACTATTCTCCAGACAAACAGAACCAATAAAATATATGTGTGTACATATACACACACATATTTATACACACACATACATACATACATAAAGAAATTTATTATTAAGAATTGGCTGACAAGATTATGGATGCTGCGAAGTCCCAAGATCTGCAGTTGGAAAGCTGGAGACCCAGAGAGGCAGTGGTATAGTTCCAGTCTGAAAACCAGCAAGCTCAAGACCCAAGAAGAACCAGAGTTTCAATTTGAGTCTGAAGGCTAGAAAGGAATCAATGTCCCGGCTTACGACAGTCAGGCAGGAGCTCCCTCTTACTTAGTCTTTTTGTTCTATTCAGGTCTTCAACTGATTGGATGAGGCCCACCTACATTGGGGAGGACTCTCTGCTTTATTATATGTCCCGGCTTACGACAGTCAGGCAGGAGCTCCCTCTTACTTAGTCTTTTTGTTCTATTCACGTCTTCAACTGATTGGATGAGGCCCACCTACATTGGGGAGGACTATCTGCTTTATTACTCAGTTTACTGATTCAAATGTTAATCTCATCCAAAAACATCCTCACAGACACACCCAGAATAGTGTTTGACCAAATGTCTGGGCATCACATGGCCCAGTCAAGTGACAAATAAAATTAACCATCACAGTTGGTAATTGATTGGAACTGCAGATGGAAAGACGAAAGAAGGCAGTGAACTTGACTTCCTTGACTATGCGAACCAAAAGGAGAGTCATGGCTTTAAAAGAAATAGGGAAATAGAAAGAGTGGATTTGGGAGGGAAATGATGAGTGAAAACGCTGGTGTCTGGAAGGAGCTGTCTACATGGCAGTTGTGTGCTCTAGTCAGGGATATGGTCGTGAGGTCAGACTGGGGTTTGCATCGAGGCGATCACGGAGGTAGATGGCAATCACTGAGGTGGACAGTGGAGAAGAGGGATGAGCAACCTCCCTATACCTAAATAACCACAGGCTTACATCCTGGTTGACATTTTATGTATATGTAAACATATAGATACGTATGGAATGGTTTTAAATATGTCGTTCATTTTTGCCCCATTAACACTATGATTTTTCAATGTCATTATAGATATTTTTCAATGTCAGTATATATAGATAACACTCATTTTTTAAGGAGCTAAGAGCTAAGTATTCCATTATATAGCTCCAGCATAAAATTTTTAACATGGCCCCTATTGAGAACTCTTTGGATTGTTCATAAAGTTTTGCTGCTGTTTATAATGCTGCAGAGATTACCCTTTTTCATGCTTCTTTGCGTACTTGTATGATTTTTCTCCTCACACACTCCTAGAAGTTTGCTCTCTTGGTCAGAAGGCATGCATTGAAAAATTTTAAAACATAGCGCCAGGTTGAAGGGGCAGCTTTTGAGTCTTTACTCATAAAAGTAGATCTAGATCTGTAACTCAAATCTAATTGGTATAGATGTTGCTGTTCAATGGTCTAGAGCAAGAATGGAAGACAGAAGATAAAAAAATATAGGGAGGTAAGAGGCCAGAGACTGAGACAGCAGATGTGATTAGGAAGAGTGGCGGAGAAGTTGGATAAAGCCAAACCAGAAGAGGAATTCAGAAAGGAGTGTCCAGTGCAGCAGCGAGGTCACACAGAGGCTGAAGTCTGAGCAAAGGCTACCGGATGTGGCAACTTCGAGCTCTTTTATGTGAGTGTGGGTTCAGGTGTCAGACTGCAACAGAGAGGAGGCAGGGTGCGACGGTGGGAAGAGCATGGACTTCAGAATCAGAAAAATTTGTTTCAATTTCTTGTTCAGTAATTTTCTAGGCATCTAACTTTGTACATATTACTTAACTTCTTTGGTTCTCAGTTGCTTCAGCTGTAGATTAGAGATAATGATTCTTAGAATTGTTGGGAAAATTAGAAATAACATATGTGAAGTACATGGCATGTAGTAGCCACTCAGTAATTGGTCGCTATCATTAGTACAACTTTATTTTTTACTTAAATACATTTATTTCAAAAGGAAATTTAAAATTATTACAGTAATGAAAAACCAGCATTACTTGCTTAGAAAATAATGATAAAAATAAATATGAATAGGAGGTAAAGGTAAAAATAAATAAAATGCAAACAAACCTTTCCTTTAAAACAAAAAGTTTTAAAGGAAAATCATGAAGTAATAGAAAGTAGTTTTAAAAGCATGCTAACAAACAATCAGAGACTTTCTCTTTGACTTAATTAGGAGAATTAAAGGCGAACTGAAGTGGGAATAACATTTTTATGCTGTGATTCAGTGCTATTTAAGGTTGTTTCCATGCACTAAAATCATTTCGTGCCCCATGAGTGTTAATGGTTCCACTCTGGGAAATATTGACTTCATCCAGTCCTCCCATATTTTACAAATGAGGAAATGGAGTCCTGAAAGTGGCTGTCCCAAGGTCATAGCAGAGACAGGCTTAGAACTGGGCTTTCTTTTTATTCCACCAGGCTACCTCGGGATTTTGGTGTAGTGTCAGGAGGCAATTCTTTCACACTTGGCCTTGACCAGCTAGCCAAGTGGGTACTGCTACCTTCTTCACACCTATGGACACTCTTCTCCCTTTCAGCAAAACTCCCAAGGAGTGGTCTTGCCCTCAAAATGTCTGTGGAAGGGTCAAGGAAACAGGAAATAATCAGGGAGCAAAGAGTACCTAACCAAATCTCAGAGGAGCAGCCCAGCTCTTCTTCCAGCTGATTTCCTGCCTGTCCTTCCTGTTCAGACAGTGTCTAACAAGATCTGCTGCCATGTCCACAGGTGGCGGAAGGTAGTGCAATACTGTGGGAAGATACTGGTGGTAGGGTCAGCCAGACCTGTGTTAAACTGGACAGGTTATTTCATCATTCTGTGCTTCGGTTTCTGCATGCATAAAATAAGGAAAATACATCAGCTGCATAGCATTGCTGGAAGGAGCAAATTTTAAAAATGTGTTGAAGATCTACCATGTGCCTAGACAGAGCACACAGTAAGTATTCATTAAATGCTGTTATTAGTTTGCTTTCAAAGAAGTCTATGAGATCTACCATGTGCCTAGACAGAGCACACAGTAAGTATTCATTAAATGCTGTTATTAGTTTACTTTCAAAGAAGTCTGTGTCCTTTAGGCCTGAGTCCTGCATCACTTGGTTCTTGGAACAGAAGCCTACTCAAACTAGCTCACGTGGAAGGGAGTGTACTGAGTACAGGGGAATTCTGTGGATCCACAGCAGGGAAGTAGAGCCTGGTCTCAAGACGTCGCTCTCTCCATCCCTGCTTTCTCACAGTTTCTCATTTCTACTTCCCTTGATGAATCTGTTCCGTCTTTCTGCTTCTTTCTGCAGAACGGCTTTCTACTCAATTATTGGAAGGCACATGGTGGCCAAGACGGTTGTTGCCAGTCTCACACCTACATAACCTCTCAGCTTTATTGTCCAT
>NW_007727769.1:227427-241177 GCF_000696425.1 Galeopterus variegatus | reverse complement strand
TATATATATATATATGTGTGTGTCTATAATAAACATCTCCTGAGTGTATACTTTGTTCTGGACCTTACAGAGATGAATAAGGCATACTTGCCTGATAAGAACTCACAGCCATTTAATGCAGACAGCCAGGAGACAATTGATAAGTGCTGTCATAGAGTAAGGTGCCAAGGGTGTGCTCACCTGTGCCTGGTGGAATCCAGAAAGGGTCTTTTGAGCTGGATAGGCTTGCAATAGGTCTTCAGATTTGAGGAGAAATTTTGCAGGACACAGGAGAAAGAGACTTCTAGGAAGAGACAGGGGAATTCTGTGGATCCACAGCAGGGAAGTAGAGCCTGGTCTCAAGACGTCGCTCTCTCCATCCCTGCTTTCTCACAGTTTCTCATTTCTACTTCCCTTGATGAATCTGTTCCGTCTTTCTGCTTCTTTCTGCAGAACGGCTTTCTACTCAATTATTGGAAGGCACATGGTGGCCAAGACGGTTGTTGCCAGTCTCACACCTACATAACCTCTCAGCTCTATTGTCCATCTCCATCCCACTGGTTTCATGCTATTTCAGTTCAGATTTTAAAGAGAGAGAACATGTTTGTTCACAGCCAGCGATGATGGGCTACCTGCGGGTGAGCGTCATGCCTGTGTCCGTCGGCTGTAGCCCTTAGGGTCACATGGCCCACTACTCTCTCAGCAGAGTCTGAGCTCCCAACAAGTGTCTCTAGAAGGAGACTAGAGAGGGTAGCAAATTAGGGGAAACATCTACCATAGAGACAATAGCCAGCCAAGCTGAGAAATCTCTACAAGACAGGGGCAAGACAGTGCCCAATTCTGTAGACAGGCTCTTATGTGATGAGGACAGAAGAAAAAGGTACAATAATAACAGTTGGCATTTATATAGTGACTTACTTCTTGATATCCAAAAGCTTTTTGTCTGTTACATGACAATAATTAACTTCAGACTAGTCCCTCTGAGTTTCGGAGAAGAAGGCATTTCCTGCTGTGTGTGCCTGTGTAGCCTCAGTGACATGCTGTCCTCAGGCCTAACCTGCCACAGAAGAGCCCTATAGCCAAAGATACAATGTCACCTCCAGGTTACAGGATGATATGTGCAAAAGGGAGTGGGAAAGCAGATAGCGGTTTGTACAAACATGGCATCCGTACAAAGCCAACTTGCCTGAAATTGTCATCAGGTTTTCTAGGAAATATGAACAGTCTGGGTAAGATAATAGACGAGATTCCCAGGGAAGCAGAGAGTTTCAGTGCCAGGGGCAGCTCCCAGGACAGTAATAAAAAAAATAAAAGGCACCAGCTGACCTGGATCACTAGAAAAAAGGCTCCAATATGAGCCTCTGACGGTTGGAGTTTATTTTTGTAGCTAACAGCTTAGATTCCCCTGGGACCTACAAGCAGATAGAGCAGGCTGAAAGCCATCATGAGCCTCCTTTTAGGCTGATTAGAAATTTCTCAAAAGAAATATTGCACTTGGCTTCTGAATATTTTATGCCCCATCTTTCTTCACAAACAAAAGCCAAAGAGGCAGCGGGTGCCTGTGCTTTCCTCTGTTGCTGCCCTTCCTGACCTCTTCTTCCCTCCTACTCAGGTCTCATGTTTCTCAGAGCCTTTCTTCTTCTCTCTTACTTATTTATTCATTAGTTCATTAAAATTATATATATATATATATGTGTGTGTCTATAATAAACATCTCCTGAGTGTATACTTTGTTCTGGACCTTACAGAGATGAATAAGGCATACTTGCCTGATAAGAACTCACAGCCATTTAATGCAGACAGCCAGGAGACAATTGATAAGTGCTGTCATAGAGTAAGGTGCCAAGGGTGTGTTCACCTGTGCCTGGTGGAATCCAGAAAAGGTCTTTTGAGCTGGATAGGCTTGCAATAGGTCTTCAGATTTGAGGAGAAATTTTGCAGGACACAGGAGAAAGAGACTTCTAGGAAGAGACATAGGATGTGAAGTACGTGAAGGTATGGACTAGTGTGGGGGTATTTGGAGATTTAAAAGTAATTCAGCAAAGCTGGAGCATGGGATACACCCACAGAGTGGAGGGAGATAAGGTGGGTGATGTAGGCGGGGCTTGATCATGGAGAATCTTTTTGCATATTTGGATTTTGTCATTTAGGTATCAGGGAGCCACTGAAGAGCTTTAAGCAAGCAATTAATACAAGTGGTTAATATGATATGACTTCAATGAGGAAGATGAATTGAAATTGGGGAGTGAAAAAAATCAAGGAAGTCAGAAAAAAATATTAGTCTAATGGTCCAGATGGATGATGTACTCAACGAAGGAAGGGATAGTGAAGATAGAGAGAAGGGGATGCGTTTGAAAAATATTTTAGAATACTGGAAAATCTTGGATCAATTGGATGAGTGACAGCAGCAGAAAAAAATATTAGTCTAATGGTCCAGATGGATGATGTACTCAACGAAGGAAGGGATAGTAAGGATAGAGAGAAGGGGATGCGTTTGAAAAATATTTTAGAATACTGGAAAACCTTGGATCAATTGGATGAGTGACAGCAGAAGGGAAGGGACAAGAGAGAGGAAGAGTTGAAGATGACTCCCAGGTGTCCAATTTTAATGACACGGCAGTGAACAGTAAATTATAAAAGAAGTGAATTTGAGAGTAAAGATTTGGAAGCACTGACTCGGAGGTACATGGAGGTCATGAAATGAGCGAGTCTAACAGCCTTCTTGGGGTGCAAGAGAAAGTATGACTGAGAAGTAAAGATTTGAATATTAACAAAATCCAGCATAGAGTGAAGATCGTGGGAGTCCTAGTTCCAAGCTCCTTGGTGTCAGATATTGTATCATATTCATCCTTAGAGTTCTCCCACACATGTTATAAATAATAAACGCACAACAAATATTTGGTAAGTTAAGTTAGTAAACAGAAGTTAATCATGAAGTCCCAGTAGAGGTGGGGGAAGAGTTACCAGAGGGAGCGGTGGCTGGCAGTGCCCTGCACTGTACTCTCTCAGGAGGACAGGGCTGGGAACTACCTCAGTCTGTGGTGAAGCTTAACAAAGAAGGCTCACTGGTTTTAAAAAAGTTATCCCCCCTCTTTCATACATTCACTAGAAGAGCAATGTAAAATTGTGTTTTGTTACTATAAAAATGGTTGATTGGTAGCTTTAGGGAATCTATCCTAAAAATAAATTCTATATTGGAAATACTACAACCAAAAAAATGTTCCTTGTAGTGTTATTTATAATGTTGAGGACTAGTAATAACATAAAATCCAACGATACAGGAATGGTCAAGTAAATTAAAGCATATCCAGTGGACAGAAGTTTACACAGCCAATGGAAGTCACAGTAATAAAGACTCTGTGGTGACATGAACGAAGTGTGGGACATAAGAATAAATGAAAAGCAAGGTGCAAAACTGAGTGCACACTGCAGTGATAATACTTACTTTGGGTTCTTGTGAGGATTAAATGAGATCATTCATTCAACAAATATTTGTTGAGCACCTGCAGTGTAACAGGCACTATTCTAGGGACTGGAGATACAGCAGTGAACAAAATAGACAGCAATCTCTGTCCTTATGGAGCTCGTATTCTAGTGGGGGAGACAGACAAAAATAGCTTTGTAAAATATTCATTATGTCCCGTAGTGATAAGAAAAAAAATAGAGCAGGAGGGGAGGTAGGAAGCAGTGAGAGCTACAGTTTTCAAAGGAGTTGGCCAGGGACAGCCATACCGAGGAGGTGATCATTGAACTGAAAGAAACGAGGGAGCAGCTATGCATGCCTCTGGGGAGAGCCGTCGGCAGGGAACAGCGAGCGTACAAGAGCTGCAGGATGGGCATGTGCCTGCAGTGCTCTCGAAATGCCAGGGATGAGGGCGGAGAGTAGCAGGGACCAGATCCTGCAGGGACAAGGATGTCACAGTATGGACTTTGGCTTTTCCTATGAATGAAAGAGGAATCATTAGAGGGAGCAGAGGAGTGACAGGATCTGGCTTAAGCTTTAACGGGATCTCTCTGGCTGCTCTGCTGTAAACAGACTGCAGGGGGCAGAAAAGGAAAGAGCAGTTAGCAGCCCCTTGAAATAACCCAGGCAAGCTCAGACCAGAAAGGTAGTGGTGGAATGCTGAGCAGTGTCTGGATTTGGGCTATATTTAAAAGGCTGAAGAAAATAGAATTTTCTGACAGATTGACAAGTGGAATGCAAAAGAGAAGTGTCATATACTGAAAGGTTTTTGGCTTGGGGCAACCACAAGAATAGAGTTTCCATTCCTGAAGTGGGGAAGATTGCAGGAGCAGTAGGTTGGACTGGGGAAGATCAAGAGCTCAGTACTGAACACATTACACTTGACATGCCTATTACACATCTGTTCCACTAGAGAGCAGATTCTGCTGGTGCCTCACGCGTGTTTCCTGGGGCCTTACCATTTCACTGCAGGCAGGTATGGCCTTCAACTGCTAGTTTCTCCATCCCTTTGCCTCTGGGCTTTCTCTAGCCACTGGAGCCTTCTCTGTTGCACACATGGCAGCCAGAAGTATAGAATTAACATCTCCCAGGAGTGGCAATCACCAATTACTGGCAGGAGTTGATGTATAAATCCCTAGCCCTCTCGCTCTTCTCATGATAAGACTTAGGCATGGGAACTCCTAGCAGGACTAATTGGAAACTTGCTTGGTTAACACACCCTCTACTGGCTGCCTTTCCTCTTCTATCTCACTTCCTCACTCTACTACTCATGTGTCCTGGGATCACCTCCTTCATATAAACTATTTGCATCTGAATCCCTGCCTCAAGATCTGCTTCTGGCAGAACCCCAACTAAGTCAACATCCGAGTGTAGACGTGTTTGAAGGGAAAAAACACAAACAAACTGTTTTTTCTATTCTCACAGCACAACACCAACACAGAAGATAGACTTTTGACTTCTGTGACCAAATGTATGGGGATTTCTCCCCACTGGAAGCAAGCCAGCAATTCTGCAGCAGACACCAGCTGGCTGTCCTCTAATTTAATTCTGACACTATGTACGTGGAGATAGCATCAGATCCCATAGGCTGAGGGCTCAGTCCCCAAGAATACCCGCCACTTCAGATGCCAGTCGCAAGCCCAGGCCTCTGGAACTTCTGACCAACCAGCTGTAAATCGGGTTTCCCACAACCCCCTCCTTGGGTTCGATTAGTTTGCTAGAGCTGCTCACAGAACTCAGAGAAACACTTATGTTTGCTGGCTTATTATAAAGGACATTGCAAAGGATACAGATGAAGAGCTGCATAGGGTGAGGTATGGGGGAGGGAACGTGGGGCTTCCATGCCCCCCATGAGCGCACCACCCTCCAGGAACCTCCACCTGTTCAGCTCTCCAGAAGCTCCCCAAACCCTGTGTTCTCGGGTTTTTATGGCAGCATCATTACACGGGCATGATTGAAACATGGACCACCATGTAGAAATGATTGGACAAAAAGGGTCTGATCAAACACTAACAGGCCGTATAGGGAAAGCCAACAAGGCCTGTTTGTTTAGATTCTTCCTGTCCTCTCTATGCAGTATTCCTTCCTCCCGGATATGGGACAGGACTCCTCCTGAAATGGAGTTTGTATGACCTACAATTAGCTAAGGTAGGTCAGAGAATTTCCTGCCTCGGGGAGAAAAAGGAGCAGGTGAAAGGAGAAGGTCGAAGAGTAGCATGAGCCAGGAACCGTGGATGAAAACCAGAATATAAATATAGTATCACAGTCTATCTACTCCCTCGTTTTCGAACATGAATCCCTTACAGGAAAAGGATATACAACCCAAAGATAAGGGCATGTTACTAGAATCCCATTCGGTCATTAATAATTAGTCCAATCTATTATCATGTCATATGAATGGATCTCCTAGGGTGAGGTGCTCATTGCAGGTTTTCATTCAATCTTGTCAGGTTCCAAAAGCAGGAGTGGTCTTATCAAATATACAGCTTCATCCTTCAGGCATTTGGTACAATTGAGCTAAGAGAAAAATGTCATTTCTTGCTCTGAGTCTCTTTTGAGATTTTAATGTAATATTGGATTTTCTTCAATTCATAACCTACTTATTCATTTTTTTTTTTACCATCAGCTACTAGTCCTCCTTTTGTCCTTTAATATTCAAACCTTTTCACCTCCCTGCTGCTCAATATTGCCTCCAGCAGAAGCAGCACTGGCCAAACCAGACACCAGTGATCCCTGCCTCTTACCTTCCCAGAAGCCCTAATGGAACTACTTCAATATGCCAATAATACACCTATTTTAAACTAGTGGCATCTATTTTCATGCCAATAACCACTGTGCCAAAGTTCTTCAAAGCAGCTGTTTTGTAAGTAGGTAAAACAGGTACTCTGTGATCCTTTTCTGTTCACTTGCCTGGTAACTTCTTTGTTATCTAATAGAAAGTCTGGCCAAGTTTGAACCAAAAAATGAATGCTGTTTTACTTTGGAGCTGAGATTCTTTCATTTTCTAACAACCATTTTCATTACACTATTATTCACTGTAGAAAAAATAGAAAATACAGACAAGCAAAGCAAAATTTAAAGAAAAACCATCTGTGATCCCCCAATTATAAAATAACTATTTAAACATTTTGGTGACTAACCTGCCAGATTTTTCTTCCATGCAAATATGTATTTGCATTTTTCCTCACTCATTATATATGGAACATCTTATCATATCAATAAATAAAGATCAACATCATTATTTTTGATAGCTGCATGGTGTACCATGATAAAATTAGATGTACCACCCTTTATTTTAACCGTCTCTCTTGCTGCAACTTAAGCTGCTCCCAGTATCACAGAAGTCTTCTTACACATGCATCCTTGTACACGTGTCGGAGTATTTCTTTAAGATTAATTGCCAAAAATGAAATGGTTGGGCACAGGTGCAACCATTTTTAAGGGCTTCAATGCATAATACCAAACTACAATCCAGAACCATCATACCAATGAACCCTCCCATCAGCAGCACAATGCTAATGTCCTCATGCCCTCCCCAGCACTCTGTAAACACTGACTACTGATGTGTCATGTACATCACATTACGTGCCAGGCACCAACAAGTCAAATCAAACAGTCCCTGCATGGAAGGGGAATTTGGGCACAGGTGCAACCATTTTTAAGGGCTTCAATGCATAATACCAAACTACAATCCAGAAGCATCATACCAATGAACCCTCCCATCAGCAGCACAATGCTAATGTCCTCATGCCCTCCCCAGCACTCTGTAAACACTGACTACTGGTGTGTCATGTACATCACATTACGTGCCAGGCACCAACAAGTCAAATCAAACAGTCCCTGCATGGAAGGGGAACGAGGGAGTCAACATTTATAGGCCAGTGTGCTGAGATTACAGTATGCCAGAGCTCTGAATACATGGAACCTGGACATCATTGTGATCCCAGGACAGGTGTCATAGGCAGCTTCCTGGAAGAGGTTAATGCTGAGCCAAGCCTTGAAGGATCATCAGGAATCAACTGAGTAGAAAATAGAGAAGGCATGATGAAGAGAATGATCCAGGTGGAGGGAAGGCCCCAGATGTGAATGTTTGGTACCTTTTCAGGGAATGACAAAAAGTTCTGTAATGTTTGGACTAAGGGTACATAGGGAGTTGGGGATGGAGGACAGATATGATGGACAAGAGGCTGAAGAGATAGGCCAGGTCTGATCAAGCACGGCTCTCTGGGCTAAGCCTTTGCTTTATCCAGAGCATTTGATAAACATCATCACACTGAGAACTCCCTTGGGAGGTAGGATTTGGTATCAAAACCTGGATGTGGAAGACTCACACTCACCTAGGTGTGGAAGACACACTGATCCGAGGGAAGAGCACAGATACTGAATTCAAGAATTGCTTTGACGTAACCACTGATGAGCTCTGAGTGAGCTTAAAAACAGCCACTCGACCTCTTTTTCTAGTAAAATAAAGGGGCTGATCCAAGTCTCTTCTTGGGAGGTGAAATGGAACATGTTGTATATACATATTTTTCTGGTGAATTCACAGAAAGACAAAGACAGGCATATGCAGATTTACAAATTATGTGGAGCAGGAACTGCCAAGCAACAACATCCTCTCCCAGCCTCATGGGAATGAAAAGCTGAGGTAGGAACATAGGCTCCAGATATCCTGTAATCCATCTCTACTGCAAGAGCCAATACAGAAATTGTTGGCATGTATTATGTTAACAACATTAATCTTTTGGCTGTTTTTTTTTTTTTTCTTTTTCCAGAAAAAGTGGCCATTAAGATCCTGGACAAGACCAAGTTAGACCAGAAAACCCAAAGGTTACTATCACGTGAAATCTCAAGCATGGAAAAACTACACCATCCCAACATCATCCGCCTTTACGAGGTCGTGGAGACCTTGTCCAAGCTCCATTTGGTGATGGAGTATGCAGGGGGTGGGGAGCTCTTTGGGAAAATTAGCACGGAAGGGAAGCTCTCCGAAGCAGAAAGCAAGCTCATCTTCTCCCAGATTGTGTCTGCCGTGAAGCACATGGTGAGCCGGGGCGGGGAATGAGAATCCTGCTGCCATTCCACCCACATTGGGAGTGCGGGGCTTTAGATTACCATTACTTACGTGACCCAGAGGGCTTCAGTCCTACAAGGGCAGACAGTAGTGCCTTCTGTAAGAGTCAGAGTCTGGCTGGAGTCATGCTCCACCCAGAGACCTCCAGTTACGTGGCAACCACCTGGCTTCTGCAGAAGTCAGCAGGAGGCACTTGGAGCAGCCGATGAACATCACCCTCTCACTGGCCGGACCCATTTCTCCAACCTCATCTTTCACTAGCCAGATAGGTGGATCTTGCTGGGTCTTGGCCTTGCCTTCCACACTGCCTAGGATGCCCTCTCCCCTCTTGTCATGTCTCCCATTCCAAATCCTCGCCACACCTCATGACCAGCTCGGTTCTCTCTCTGGGAAACTTTCTTCAGTGTCACATCAGCTCACACTGATCTCTCTCACCTTCAGCGATCCCCTGGCTCTTACTGGCTCTGTGCCCAGCAGATTAACACTTGATTATGTCATCCTTATTTAGTTCTCTGGTTATTTCTTAGATAAATCTGGACTCCTGGAGCACACTCCCTGGTTCCTCCAAGAACTGGTTCTTTTGTGCCCTCTCTGTTGTTGGCCATGTTGCTGGGCACACAGGAGGAACTTGACTTGTGGACCTGACTACCACTTTTATTGCCCTGTTAGTGCAAACTTTTTGGCCACCCTCCTTACCCAGATTTCAGTTGAGTGAGGGCATCCAACTGGCAGAAAAGAGACACTTGCCTGGGGTCTATATTAGTTAAAAGGCTTTTTCTTGTTCCCTTCTCTGCCTGGATGGTTGTGGGGGCAAAAACTGGGATCGGTGAAATCCTGGCCAAAGAATTCACAGGGGAATTAGTGACCCAAACTAGCAGTAAGGAGCCAGAGAGAAGAACTTGATTGTAGTGGAGGTGGATGCAATCACCAGTAGTCATTTAAGTGGCCCTGGCTGTGGTGAACTTCCCAGGGCCAGGGAATAAGCCACACCCAAACCAAGTAATGGAACTGATGGCTGAAGAATCTCCCATATTCTGCTTGGAAATGTAATCTGGAGGGAGGGCAGAAGAGAACCCAGCAGTAGAGGGTACAGATGTGAGTCCTCGGCTCTCACACTTATACACTCTGCCATTTCTCCCAGCTCTCAGGTCTCTGAATAGGGGAAGAGTGAATCACAGATTCATTCACATTTTATTGAGTTTGTGTGCCAGGACCATGCCAAGCACTGCTGATACAGCACCTTATGCAATTCTCACAACAGCCTCAGCAGGTGGATATCAGTCTCTCATTTTACAAAAAAGGAAACTGACACTCACATTACACAGCTGCTATAGTTGAATATAGAATTGACCAGCCCGTCTGCCTCCAGAGGCCCATCAGGAAAAGTAACATTAAACCACTTCCCAAGAGCCCTTGGGGCTGAAGAGGTCAGGGGTCCTTAGAAGATTGTCTGGATCCAGAATGCAAGGGTGGGAGTAGGGAATGGGCTCACAACCCACAGTGGGACCTGCTGCTAGAGCCTTGCCAAACACAGCCCCCTCCCTTCTACTGAATCCTGTAAAGATGAAGAAGTCACCCAAAAGAGCATGGATGGAAAGTTGTAGGGGAGGGGTCTCCAAGCCTTCCTGGTCTTGGCCCCAGTCCAGAGGTCCTTCAGCCTGAAAAACCTATATATGACTTCAAAAACTAGGATTGCTGTTTCATTGTTTCAGAATGTGTTGTTTCATATGATCTGCGTCTTATTTTGGGCACTAATTCCTAAGTCCACATGTGTGGAACAGACTCTAAACCTCACCTCACAGAAAAATAGAACCTCTGGTCTGTTTGGAGGTGGGGGCATTGCATTGGGCTAGAGGTTGTGACAGGGCTTGCTAACATAATTTAAACTGATCTCCACTGAATTTCTTTTATTACACCATCATCACGTCAGTGTTACAGAGCAACTGATAGTTTTTATTTTGGAATTTTACTTTGAAAATGACTTTTCCCCATGTCTTCTTCCACAGCATGAAAACCAGATTATTCATAGAGACCTGAAAGCAGAAAACGTATTTTATACCGGTAATACTTGTGTGAAGGTGGGCGATTTTGGATTCAGCACGATAAGTAAGAAAGGTGAAATGCTGAACACTTTCTGTGGGTCTCCTCCCTATGCTGCACCTGAACTGTTTCGAGATGAGCACTACGTTGGCATTTATGTAGATATCTGGGCCTTGGGGGTGCTTTTGTACTTTATGGTAACTGGCACCATGCCTTTCCGGGCAGAGACGGTGGCCAAACTGAAGAAGAGCATCCTGGAGGGCACCTACAGCGTGCCCCCACATGTGTCGGAGCCGTGCCACCGACTCATCCGAGGAGTCCTCCAGCCTGTACCCACAGAGAGGTATGGAATCGACTACATCATGAACAATGAATGGATGCAAGGGGTGCCTTACCCCATCCCTTTGGAACCTTTCCAGCTGGATCCCAAACATTTGTCAGAAACCAGCACCCTCAAAGAAGAAGAAAATGAGGTGAAAAGCACTTTAGAACATTTGGGTATCACAGAAGAGCATATTCGAAATAACCAAGGAAGAGATGCTCGAAGCTCAATCACAGGAGTCTATAGAATCATTTTACATAGAGTCCAAAGGAAAAAGGCTTTGGAAAGTGTCCCAGTAATGATACTACCAGACTCTAAAGAAAGAGGCCTAAAGAAAGGATCCCGTGTCTACAGAGGCATAAGACACACATCCAAATTTTGTTCAATTTTATAAATTGCATTAGACTGCTGAAAATTAACCAAGATCATTGTTGCCACTTTTAAATATTTTTACGGACAACTTGGGTGGAGACATTTTTGTAATTTTTAAATAAATTTAAATTTGAAATATGCATTTTTTCTCCCAAAAGTCTATTAGCTCAGATTCTGGCTTGATTTGGGATTTTGTCTTATTCTCAAACTCCAGCATTCATTTATTTAATCAAGAAATATTTATTCAGCGCCTACTATGTACCAGGCACTGTTTTAGATGCTGGGAAAACATCAAAGAACAAAACAGGCCAGGTCTCTCTTCTCGTGTGCAGGATATTCTAATACAGGACAAAGGTACTGTTTTAGTCCGTTTCTATTGCTTATAACAAAATACACGGAACTGGGTAATCTATAAGAAAATGAAATTTATTGCTTACAGTTTCAGAGGCTAGGAAGTCCAAAGTCCAAGGAACACATCTGGTGATAACCTTGGTGGTGGCAACAGTGGTGGCAGGGTATCACATTGCGAAAATAGTGGAGCAGGGAGAGAGAGAGACTAACCTCCTCATTCACTCTCCTTTTAAAGCCCTCCAAACCACACCCACGACCACCATTTTTAATCAATTCACTATGGCATTGTCCTATGATCTAATCACTCTTCAAGGCTGCACCCTTCAATTACCGTAATAGGATTTCCCACCGTCTTAACACTGTAACAGTGGGGGTCAAGTTTTGGGAGGACACTCAATCCAAGGCAGGTACTAACAATACTGCATTTATATATTTTTTTAAAAGATAAAAAGTCAAGCTGGCCAGTTAGTTCAGTTGGTTAGAACATGGTGTTATAACACAAGGGTCAAGGGTTTGGATCCCCATACTGGCTGGCTGCCAAAAAAAAAAGATTAAAAAAAAAAAGATATCCAACAGTGATAGATGCTATGCAGAGAATTCAAAATGGGTGATCTGATGTTAGAAGCTTGCTACTTTGGATTAGATCATTAAAATGAAGTCCACTTTGAGTAGAGGACAGTCTAAGATCTGCATAAGAAGCAGGAATGACTCCTGAAAAATGCCCAGAGTATTCCAGGCAGCTGGGGATTTTAGAATGGGTTCCCCCAAAACAGCTTAAAACAGTGGCTTCCGTGTAAAGTAGTTTACTTGGGAAGTGACACCAGAGAATAGTTACGAGGGACAGAGGAAATGGGAAAAGCCAATACAAAGGCACATTATGAAGTTGGCCAGTGCTGCAGGTAACTGGTCTTCTATTCTGCCGGATCCTCTGAGGAGCCTTATGAAACATGTCTCAGGTGTCTGGCCAGGGTATGAAAGGGGAAGGCATTTATCCATTTGCTTATGGCCACCATTGGTCAAGGGTGGCCCAAGCTGTCACCTGCCTTGCATTTCCAGATTACGCTATGTGAGTGCAAAGTGGGTTCCCTATGTTTCCCATGTTTTGTGTCAAAGACACCTCAAAGCAGGAAGAGGTACTCAGCATTGGCCTGAGACAAGGTACAGTCAAACAGCACCTGCATGAAGTTGTCCAAACTTGCATGGAATTGGTCACTGCATCAGTGGCTGGAGGAAGCTGTGTGGCTGAAAGGATCTGAAGTGGTGCACAGAAGCTGTCTGACATGGCCCACCCCCACCATCTGAGTGCTCTACTAGATCTGCCCTCTGTTAGATCCATTCCTTCAAGGCGGTGGGACCTGGAAGGACTTAATGCTGTACATTAGGAGAAGGAGCTGCAGCAGTGGTTTTCAAGCTCTAGTGCATCAGAATCACCTGGAAGGCTTGTTAAAATATAGACCATGAGGCCATCTCCAGAGTATTTGATTTGTTCCATCAGGGGTGGGGCCTGAATTTGCATTTCTAACAAATTCTCAGATGATGCTGATGCTGCTAGTCAGGGGTCACACTTAGAGACCCACTGAGCTGCAGTCCTTACTACAGCTGGTCCTGAGGCTATACTTGGACTCATACCTCCCTCCTCTATTACCCATTCTAAATTCCCTCACCTTTGGCCGGCATTTCAGAAGATCTAGATTGGGTAGTGTGGTCCAGACCTTCATCATCAAAGATTCTGAGCTCTAGTTGCCTTGCCCTTCATGATTGCTGTGATTGCCTGTTCACCTTTATCATGAAGCCTCAAAGTAACACACCAATGGATCTCTTGGGTCCGGACATATTCCTCTTTAGTGCCTTATAATAATCAGAGTCAATAATCCCCACCAGAAGAACACCCCCTTTCTTTGCATGCTTGTCCACTGGCATGGGGAGCCCAAAGTGATCATGTGATAGTTGTAGATTTCAATTCACTGGAACCCTTAGTGGGTCCAATGATGAAAGCATCCCCCCAGTCCATGGGAACCAAGCCTCTAATCTAGCCAAGTCTAGGTTGTAGGAAAGAGGAATACAAATTCTTCAATTGAGTCAGTAATTGTTAAGCGCGGTGGCGCTCCCGCCGAGGATTCGGATCCCACATACAGACCGGCCGCTCACTGGC
>NW_007727769.1:224702-226603 GCF_000696425.1 Galeopterus variegatus | reverse complement strand
AAAAAAAAAAAAAAGACAAAAAAAAAAAAAAAAGTAATTGTTATGGTGAGAGGGGTCAGTCCCCCATTTGTTCCCAGACCTGTGTATTTTAATGATAGGGGAGATAAATCAGCCATTGTTAAAAGCACGTGTACTGAATCCTGGAGGACAGCACCCCATCCTTGCAGGTTACCATTTTACATCCCGTGCCTTAGCTGAGCCATTCCACTGTTCTATTTTTGCTGGCTGCTGTGATGTTGAGGTATATGGAAAGACAAGGGGATCCTGTGGTCATGTGCCCATTGACCCACCTTCTTTATCAAAAAAGTGGACCTTGAGGGAATGTTATGTGAAATACCGTGACAATTAATCAGGTATTTTCTGTCTTAGCATGACTATATTGGAAGACACACTGCAGGTGGGAAAGGCCTAAGCAGGCCAAACCCATATCCTAAGTAGATGTAAATTCCAGTAAGGATGAATCACTGCTGTGCCCATCTGAATTTATGACTCCATGGATCTGATAATGCCCAACTCATAAGTTGACATCTCTGTTTGTTTAGTTGCTTGGTATCCCATAATCAGATACTCAGTATCTACTGAGGCCCAGTAGCATCCCAGGAGCCTGAGTAGTTCTCTATTGCAGAAAGCATAGCCTTACTCCAGGATCCTACAGGCTTGTGCTGTAACCTTCCACTCGGGCTTGCCAGACACACCACACAGTATTCTTAATTGCCACATACACAGCTTGAGTAGCAACTCAGTTTGTGCTGAAGCCTGAAACTGCTGTGATCTTTCTTTTGTGGGATCCACTTGAAATTAGCAGCCCTGATAAATGGGTTGGAGGAATATACCAAGCACAATATGTGTGCTTCCAAAATCCAGAGGGACATACTAAATCTTATGCCTCTATCTCAGTGCTAAGTGGTGGAAGTTCCAATTGTTCTTTGCTGTAGAAGGAATGTCAAGGCATGCCCCAGCTCATTGGTCCTCCAAACATTTCCTCAGTGTGGCATGCCCCTGATTCTTCATGTAGTTTATCACACACACTGGACACATAAGTCTTACTAGGGCATCTGGAGTACTTCCCACTTCCTAACAGCCAAATCCGCCTAGCATGCTGTCACAATATAGTGGACCAACATGATGTTCTGCAGAATGTCAAGATGATCAAGGTCCTTTTAGAAGAAGAAAGACTTTGTTTTGGTTGCTGGCCCATAAGAAGATCTGAACCGTTGACCTCAGTTACATCACTGTTATCAACACTGCACTCCACCAAGTGAGCTAAGTGGCCAGTCCCTTTTTAGACTATATTGTGATATATAGCAGGAGATTTAACATCACCTTGGGGCAATAGAGTAAATGAGAACCGCTGTCCATCCCACAGGAATGTGAACTGCTTTTGATCCTCTTTTCTGATGGGAATTGAGAAGAAACGAATTTTCCAGATCAGTAGCTGCAATGCCAGAGGCTCCCAGCAAAGACACCACATCCAGCATGGCAGATACAAGTGAGACTAACAGTAATGTACCATCACCCTCTGTCATCCAGCTGCTCTTCTTCAGGGGTGTGATGGTAACTTTAACAAGATTATGATGAAGCCCATCACCCTTGTGTCCCCTTAAAAATTTTGATGGTGACACTGATGGCTGCATTTCCTCATGTGATTGTTCATGTGTTAACATTGCTGGGGAGAGGTTCCATGTGGCTCTTCCTCCCATAATGGCTCTTCACAGGTCAGGGTCTATTTATCCCAAGTATATGCCTGGCAATTGGAAAAATAATCCCAAGGTGGGACCCATTATGAGATATACTTTGGCTGGAACTCCCTTCATCACGTGGTTTCTATAAGCCCCCATTAACACATGCAGCCATAATGGTACCCAATAGTCCTGAAAAATCTGGACATGTATACCACAGAT
>NW_007727769.1:219670-223646 GCF_000696425.1 Galeopterus variegatus | reverse complement strand
GGTTCGGATCCTATATAGGGATGGCCGGTTTGCTCACTGGCTGAGCGTGGTGCTGACAGAACTCCATAATTAGGCATGATCAGAAAGCCCTGCAGATCAAGGTACCCCGATTTCCACTCCAGCCTTACTATCCATGCTATTATGTCCACCTTGCCTCTGACATTTAAGTAATAATACATGGCCTCTGCCATTGTAGATTCCCATCCCCACTGACAATAGTATGCTCAGTTCCACAGCAGCATTTCCTACTGTCAGCCCCTGCCTGCAGTGAGCAGCCACCACTGAGCTTTTCACAGATCCTGGTGCATCCCTCACCAGTGCATTCTTCATTGCCTAAGTGAAGCCCACGTCCTCTTGGGAATGTAGTTCAGTGGTCATTCAGTATCATAAAATGAATCCATCCTAACATTCACACCTCCTGGAACTTTCCAACCCTTTCCTCAATACTACACCAAGGCAGTTCCACCATCTCCACCTCATTTACCATGCCATAACCATGCCCAAGCCTCAGTAGCCATCCCAGCAGTAGATGAGGACCAGCCTCAGGTGTCCTTCACTCTAGGTCATGGGTAAATGTTCCCACGATAATAAACTCTCCCTTATCCTGCCTTATATTCTTCCCTCAACCTCCACCTCTAGCCCAACACCCTCAAGATCCGCTCACACATTCTCCTGTTTCCTTACAGTACCTTCTAGGCAGGTTCTGCAGTTTCTTCAGTGTCTACGCTATCCCCTCCCAGCCGGGACTGCATTTCTCCACTCAGGCTGTGTTGAGACCTCACCCTGGTTCTTGATGCGGAGAACAATGAAGGTACTGAAAAGGATCCAGAGGAGGTCAAGCATTGTCTTGCAGGCATCTGCCACACTGTAAGCCTTGGCAGGGTCTTCAGGAAAGGAAGAATGAGCTGCTTCCACCAGCCCCACATTAGGGAAATCCTGTTTTGCAACATTTTCAGGTTCATCTACCATATTCCTAACTTCAGTCTCAGTGTCCCACTCTCTTCCCATCAAGCCCTAACTTTGATAAAGGAGAATTGTCAAGACCTAGTTTTCTCCAACCTGACAGTTAGATTCCAGGCCTATTTTAGGTAGTTTTCCCTCTGCTGCAGGAGATAAGGCTCTTAAACCTTGCCTTAAAGGCCCTCTGGTTTCCACAGTGTGTCCTGAATTGACAGTTGGCTCATTTGAACCTGTCCTTTTTCGGTTGTTGTTTTCCACACTTCCAACGCAGTTGGGGGAAAAAAAAAAAGCTTGCCCAATCCCGTCTTTATCATTGCCCCCACACTGCTCAAGTGTCACAGGTACCACAGGATCCAATGCTTCATCTTCCACCTACACTTACAGATGACAGTCTCAATAGTGACTGTGCTGCTCCCAAATGCCACAGGTTATCACCACCCTGTTACCAACACTGCATCACTGTTCTCTTGATGTTGTAAAAAATTACCACAAACTTAGTGGCTTAAACCAACACAAATGTATTATCTTATACTTGTCTGAGGTAGAAGTCTAACATGGGTCTCAAAGGGCCAAATTCAAGGTGTTTTCAGTACCGTGTTCCTTTCCGGAAGCTCCAGGAGAGAACCCATTTCCTTGCCTGTATTCCTTGGCTCTTGGTCCCTTTGCTCCATTTTTCAAAGCCAGCAACGCTGAATCTCTCTGCCCAACCTTCTATAATCACGTCTCCCTCTGACCACAGCTGAGAAAGGTTCTCTGCTTTTAAGGACCTACATGATTAGATTGGGCCTACCCAGACAATCCAGGATAATCTCTCCATCTCAAGGTCATTAACCTTAATCACATTTGCTTTTGACAGGTGAGGTAACATATTCACAGATACCATGAATGAACATCTTTGCGAGGAAGCCATCATTCTGCCTACTACAAACAACAGCGGGGTTTGTGCCATTTGATGAGTGAACCCGCTCCAATCTCTCATCCTGAGGGTCTGCTTTCTAGGGCCATTCTGTCTTAGCCTGGATTCACCAAAAAACAGAGCCTGAGACAAAAGCTTGCATGTAAGTCATTTGTTTGGGAAATGATCCCAGGATGCAGGATAGATGCACAGGAGGGAAACAAAAGAGGAAAGCCAATAAGGAAGTATTGCCAAATTGGCCAGTGGCAGCTGGTAGTTGATTCTGTAGGATCTTCCAAGCCTTATGAAATGCATCTCAGAACTGTCTGCCCAGGGAATGAAAAGAGGAAGATTTATCCACCAG
Source organism: Galeopterus variegatus (assembly GCF_000696425.1). Classification (NCBI taxonomy): domain Eukaryota; kingdom Metazoa; phylum Chordata; class Mammalia; order Dermoptera; family Cynocephalidae; genus Galeopterus; species Galeopterus variegatus. Next base: position 221,427 of record NW_007727769.1, on the reverse strand, counting down.
CCAACTTTCCACCACTGGTCAAGGGTGGCCCCATGGGCACCTAACTCCTTTGCACTTCTGGGTTGTGAAACTATGAGTACCAAGCAAGTTCTACAGGCATTTCACCTCAGTAAGGCCAAGCTGAAAGGAATGCAGCAAGAATCCAAAGGGATTATCACGAAACTAGTTGCCCAGCAGTGGCTGGAGTAGAAGGCAGGGCAAAGAGGATCTGAAGTGGGGCCAAAGGTTTCTGATGCATAGACCAAAGGCTCTAAGGCTGGAATAAACTTGGCATGTGTAAGGAATGGAAGAGAAGGCAGGATACATGAAACATTAAGCTCAGTGAGTGTGGTACTCACTAAGCTGATGTAGGCAGGATCCAGATTTTACAGAGTCTGGAAGCCTGAATTAATGAATTTGGTACACAGGGTAAAAAGTGCTTACCTACTAAGAAAAGTGGTCCAGGAAACACTTTATTTTTATTATTATAAGCTGGAGCCCTCATATATAAGCCATCTGAGGATTTGTATTCATAAACTTCAGTATCAAATTACTGCTTTATTATAAATTTGGGGAGAAAAAAGAAATCACAGGTCAACTATTTTCTCCCACCATATATTAAGAAAAAATGAAGAATCTATGACTTATGAGCAGTTGCTAGAAATTTTAAGGAAAGGGTTCACTTTTATGTCAAAATTACATAACTTTAATTTATTTAAAGATACTGTTATATTCCTTGCTCTATCACCTTCCACTTCAGTGTTTCTTTCAGGACACTTCAAATAGCAGACAAGAGATGAAGTGTTTGTACTAAATCACAGAAAGATCAAAAGTAGCTGTTCGTATCTGTTGAGTTCAGTCTAATGTCAACCCCAAACTTACTCATTAGTGTTCATAAAAATAAAAACCCAGAACGAGGGAAAAAAGTTAAGTGTACAAATGGAGAAAGCACAATCTCCATGAAGAAGGGGGAAGAATATAACTCTTAAAGCTTTATTAATTAGGATCCTAGAATTTACAGTAGAAGTGACCTTAGAGAACACTGGCCTCTAACTGACCCAGAGAGATAGGAGACTGGCCCAGAAAATAAAAGAAATTACTAAATATCAAATCTAGACATGACATGATGACAAAATATGAGCTGATTTGTATTAGAAAATAACCCAGTTTAATCCCTAATTCATACACTCCTAAGAGTTGACAGGGCTCTTAAGAGATTATCTAATCCAATACTATTGCCAATGCAAGATTCTTTCTATAAAATCCCTGAGATCACTAGCAACGTGGAACTTTTAGGCTGAAGGTTCTAACTAACAGTAGGAAGTTCCATATTGGCTACAAAATTTGCTTTTCCTTAATTGCCAACCCCTCAGTCTTAGGTTTTTAGAAAATCACAGTAACTCACTTCCATAAATATGTATAACAAAGTTTATACGTACTTACCATCTAATTTGGGGATGAATTTCTTTATTTGAAGTGTAAGAATAATAATTTATCAGTATAAATTCCTCCATACTTGATGAATAGCTCCTTAAAGGCAAGACCATACATGTTTTATATCTTCTTATTTATGGCTTAAGCAGAGTGTCTTGCTTATAAAAGTGTACTTCAAAAAGTTTGTGGAGAAATAGAATTAAAAGACAATACAAATCTTTCCATGAACTTTTTGACATACCCTTGTATTAGGTTTTCGCTTGTGGCATTAAGAATGAATGAATGCGGGCCGGCCTGTGGCTCACTCGGGAGAGTGTGGTGCTGATAACACCAAGGCCACGGGT
>NW_007727769.1:213395-218968 GCF_000696425.1 Galeopterus variegatus | reverse complement strand
GTGGTGCTGACAATACCAAGTCAAGGGTTAAGATCCCCTTACCGGTCATCTTTTAAAAAAATTTAAAAAATAAAAAATAAAAAGAATGAATGAATGAGTGAATGCCCAAATTTTAAAATAGCATATTAGCCAATTTCTTGTCTACATTGTTTGTTTAGGAGGGAAAAAGAACACTCAAACATCTGAAATATTTCTCTAAAACTTTATTTCAAAGTTATTCGCCTCACTGTTAATAAGGTGTATGGTTAATGGTCTGTGCCAGTATTACCAGGCCTGCCCATTGCCGGCAATGGACTTTGAGAAAACCCATGTCCTGGCACCCAAAAGTTAAATTACTCTGTTGAAACATACCAAACTCCCAATACTTGTAAAAGTATTACATGCACAATTTTCCCACCATTCTTTAAATCTAAACTTACATTATTAATCTACATCAGTGGATGTTAAAATTAAGTCATTTTAACAAATTATGACTGTACAAATCAAAATACTACTAGTTAATATTAGACAAGAATATCGTACAAACACATTACATGTTACCTTGCAATCTGAAACATTACATTTCATATTTATGTATGTTCACTTTAGATAACTGAAACTTCACAGAATTTAACAGCAATTAAAGTTTAAAAAACTTATTTCTGTACATTAGTTCCAACTATCTCTATTTTACAATCTATAAGGCTCATGTCATAGTTCAGCACCAAAAAGATCTACAAAATCATCTATCCAATCTTCTTATTCATTCCATATGATAGTTTTTGTTTGCTGTTTTCTTTAATCAAAAGTCTGAGAAAATGCTTTATAAATTCTACTTCTAGACCTTGAAGTGGAATAGTCTTTTTGGCTAATCAGACTACATAAAAAACTTGGGCTGTACCTTCTTATTTTTATTGAACAAATTTTTTTTAAAAAAAGGAAAAGAACTCATATACCATGAGTTTAGGTTGTCAGTTCATAAATTGAATTTATAACACTGAAGCATCAAAAGTAACTTAATAATGCCCTGCCCGTATTGTTCCTTTCCATTTAAAAATCTTTAAAAGGCAGCCAGAAAAATGTTTCATTTATCTATTAAAATAAGGTGCAAAGAAGGATTCCAACAACAAACTTCCTCATACACACCTCCAACAACATCTCAATGCTATTCAGCATAATCCCTCATGAACTGATTCAAGGGCACATCCAGAGCTGTATCCACAGCTCCCAAATGCACCACATTTTCTATACCAGAAGCCTGCTCAATGCTAGAGTCTCTCTATTCAAAGGTCATTACAATAACTTTTGCCATGGCTAGCCTGGACTGAAAGCAACATTCCAGACCCCAGAACCAGCTCTTTTCTTCCTTTTCCAGATTTATAAATTTTAGGAGAAAAACACATTTGTCTTGCCACTTTCAAACACGGTTTGTGCACATCACATTTTGAGACCACATTCCCCAAGCTAGAAATGTTTTTCAAAAACCACAGGTACTTTTAGTAATCTTGTTTGTTCAAGTACAAAATTCTTAAATGTTTAAAAAATTTTTTAAATAGGAGACTAGTACCTCTGCTTTCTTCTGACAGAAGCACACAATTCATTATACCATGTTTAAAAACTAAACTTCATGCATACAAATGGCCAAAGAGGTATGAAATTTTACAGAGCCCTTAACATCATTCGAATACATTTAGCATTGAATAGACCACAAGAAGCATATTAGCAAATTAAGCAAAGAGATCCTCCCAAGAACACGATAGTTTTCCAGGCTCCATGTCAGTCACATAAAAATTAAAACAACATGTTCATCCTTTAAAATTGTCCCCAGACTTCCCATTGCTCCAACCGTTTCCCACACCCATAACCCCACCCCCACCCTGAGGTCTTACACCTCAGAGTATCTTAATGTTCTCCGTTACTAATGACAGCTGCTTCAGATTCTGCTGCTGTTGCAGGGAGTCTTGGCACTTTCTTAGCAGGGCTTGGAATATGCTAAAAAGAAAGAAAAAAGTTATTGCCTCTTATGATTTTTTTTCTGCAAGAATCATGGTACTAATTAAAGTTCCTGTAGAGAAACTAATAAAGAACAATTTTGGAGAGGTTTATATTAAATATGTATTCTTTATAACTTTTCATGAAGAGAACTAAATATCCATTCTTAACTTTATGGTGAATTTGTTATACAATTATCCACATAGCAAGAGAGAGAAAGAAGGCCACAGAGATCCACCACTCACAGTATTTTACTTGTTACATCTTATATTCACATCTCAAGCAGTGGTGGCTTGCCTTGCTACCCAATCTGTGTAATAGAAAGAAGCAAGACTATGTATTTACCAAAGTTGTGATAAGCAGATAAAATAAATAACTTCAAGGTTATAAAGTTCTCAATTTGAAACCTGTTTCACCACTTACTAGCTATGATCCTGGACAAGTAATTTAACTTCTTGGAGCCTCATCTCTAAAATGGGGATAGTATCATTTCTAAACCTCAAGGAGATTGTTGTAAGGATTAAATAATAAAACCTAAGTAAAGTGCCCAGCACATAATAGGAATTCAAATCATAGCTATTCTCGTTACTTCCTGACAATCTAGAGATAGATTTTGACAATGGTCTGAGAGGTGAGATGTGAAGGGCTCAACACCCTGCCCCTACTCCATCTCTTACCAAGACACATACCATAAATGAACCTTCTCTCTAGGCTTGTCTTCCTTTACATTCTGGTATTATTAATAAAATCTAGTGTTTACTGCGCACTTTTAAAATGCTAATAATTCAAGTGCAAAGCAGTTTATACAATTGGAAATGGCACAGCTGGAATCTCATCCCAGAACCCCTGCTCTGAATTACTCTGCTTTACTGATATTAAGTTGCTAAATCTCAGTTATGTCCCCTAAACTGTGAGATTTGGGGATGAAAACGTCTTACCCTGTCACAGAATGAGACTAACACAATAAGCCTAACTTACCTCAGTTGCTGTGTCTGAATGCACAAGTCCTACTCCTTCATCCAAAGTGTCGTCATTTGGAGAAGGGCGCCGAGCATAAGTTCTTCTGTGCTTTTCATCCACTCTAACTAGGTACCACGTTCCTTCAAAGAGTGAATCTATTGAACCCTGGGGAATATAGTTGACTAAAGGAAAGGCAGAAAATACAAAAAATTAGTTACAATATACAACTCATCTGGTATAAAACTAAAGATAAGAAATTTCATAATTCTCTCCAATTTCCACTGACATCAGATTAGTACTGAATAAAGTCTTAATATCCTTTCTTATATGTAGCATGTTTAATGTTATCATAGTGCCCCAATAGACTTTTGCATTTATTTAAACAAAATTTAATATTTTTACCCAAGTGATGAGTGTCCTCTCTGAGCTTCATCGTTTCAGCAAAGACATCTGGTGCCACACAAGTTCTTGAGTCAAGTCTTGACTTGAGATCACTTAAGCTTGTTGTTATTTTATCAAGAGCAGACCCTAAAATAGTTAATAATTCCAACATTAAAACACTAAAAATGGCATGCCCAAAAGAAGCTTGAATGAAAGGTTACCAAATGAAAAAAACCTTTCATTTCTTTTAGAACTACCTGCTATTGTTTAGTTGAAAGATAAGATAGTATCTATTTGACATAGCTTCCTATGACCTCTGATCAGACATTTATTCAATGTCAGCCAGTGGACAAGTTAGGAAACAGATGGGATTTGAAAGTATAAATAACTTGTCTATAGTTAATCCATAGTATAATTTTAAAGTAATGCCAAGTTTTCATGAGTTTTTCTCCATGCTTTTGCTCCTTCCTGTTCAGGAAAGGCACAAAAGTTTCCTGAAATATAGCTAAGACCATAAACCTATAAAAATTAGACAACTTAGTCCAACTCTTTATCCAGTTAAGGCAGGTTTTTAGGCTTGAGAGTAAAAATCTAGCTATATTGAAATTGAAAAAGTAATAAAGATTAAAATGTTGTAATGATCTATGGGACAGATTCACATGCTCACTTGAGAAGCCTGCTGAATCAACCTCACCACAGCAGGTTTTCAATACATTCTTGTGCAAGACTCAGCACATACCTGGTGTAGCATCTTGTGTAACCTTAAGAGAATATAGGGTGGCAGCCAAACCAGAACCATAAGAGAACACTCCAATTCTCTTCCCTGCCAATTGCTGAGATGAGTACCTACGTAAGGTGAAAAAATAGTTAAGAAGTTTAACAGATCCAAAACTACAATGTGTGGAAAACCACATAAGTGGAAATAAAAATTCATACTATAGGTTAAAGTAAAAATCTAACTTAAAGTTTTAATACTGCAGTAAAAGCAGATTGAAAACAAGAGTTTTCATTGTTGGAAGAATGATGGGGCTTACGAAAGTTATTATACTACAAAATAAGTTACTTTGTCCACAGGGGATATATGGTTCAACTGTAGGTCAAGAATAATAAGACCATAAAAATAGGAGTCAGGAAAGCCAGGGTGAAATTAACCAATACTTCTGGAAGAACCGTAGCCTCAACTCATATATCCTTCCAGTCAATGGATAATAGCAGACCATATAAGTATCATTCTGTTATCTAAGCACCAACATGCCTAACTCCAGATGTGGTCTAGAAATCTAACATTCCCAAATGAAGGGAATTAAGCAGCTGAAACTTATACTTACTGCGCTAGAACAGAAGCAAGGGAACCATATACTGAAGATGTGTACATATTTCCATTTTGATTTGATACAAGCAAAGATGCCTTTGTTTTCTGATTAAAGAGTTCAGAACTAGCCTTCATAAAAGCCTTTTCCACATCTCTATCAAAGTAGGTATCTTCTAATTTAACATCCCTGATAGAAATATAAAAAAAAGACAATCTTACAGTGTTCAAAGACAGCCTTTTCTTCTTTAGTATATTAGATAGTGGGCCTTATTATTATTCCAATCTGTAAGTGTGTATGATTCTGTTTTCCCATTTATTAAAAGTCAAATAGCAGCATGCTAACTGCTATGGAAGACATGCTAGTTGTACATATTTGGTCCTCTTCTTCAAGGTTTTTATAGTCAAGACAACTTGATTCTACTGGATTAATAGACCTATTGAAGCTTTATTATCACCCAACAGAATACAGTACTATTTCAAGTCAATAATAATGTCTGTTCTGTTAGAAAAGTCATGGTATTATAGGAGCCAAGTCTTAAAAATCGAGTAGAATTTTGTCAGATGGAGAAGGGACACGGGCAGGGAGAAAGAGAATGAGTTTAACATGCATAGCATGCGAGGAAGTCTAAAAAGTGAGAGAAAGGGCCGGCCTGGTGGCGCACTGCTACAGTGCGCCGCTTGGGAGCATGGTGGCGCTCCCGCCGAGGGTTCGGATCCCACATACAGACCGGTTCCCGCTCACTGGCTGAGCGAGGTGTGGGAGCAACACCGAGGGTTGCGATCCCGTTGCCGGTCCCGGTCCGGTACGGGCGTGACACTGAGGGTTGCGATCCGTTGCCGGACACGAAAAAAAAAAAAAAAAAAAAAAAGGGAGAGAAAGATGGATGGAGTAAGAAGCAGACTTCCATAGGGGCACAGGGGCGAGAGAAGCGGGGGGGAGGGTTAAGGG
>NW_007727769.1:205801-212532 GCF_000696425.1 Galeopterus variegatus | reverse complement strand
GCGCGACACTGAGGGTTGCGATCTGTTGCCGGACACGAAAAAAAAAAAAAAAAAAAAAAAGTGAGAGAAAGATGGATGGAGTAAGAAGCAGACTTCCATAGTGGCACAGGGGCGAGAGAAGCGGGGAGAAGAGTTAAGAGGCTGTTGTAGTGAGCACAGGCACTTGTGCAGTTATATTATCATGGCAATGATGGGAACAGACCTAAAAGGAGGAAATCAGAAAATCTGAGTGGAAATGGCTAAAGAATTTGTGAGATAAACCACCATCTCTCTGAGACTCAGTTTCTTCATAAATATATTTTGGTCTAATATATTAGACCAGATGACTAAGATCCTTCTGATTATAACTTTTTCAGATCTGTACAAATAGTTTAAAAATGCTCTAATATAGATAGCAAAAAAAATCATAATAACTCCTCTTACCCAAAGGCTTCCAGGCCACTATAGATACTATTTTTATCTCTGTTCTGGTCATTAAGGAAGTCATTCAGCAATATCCGAGCTAGAGATTTCTGAACCAGTTTACAATATGGTGAATGAAAGATCATGAAGTCAAAATCATTCAAGGTAAAATCTTTATCATTTCCCTCTGAAAGAGAAGTCCAAGGAAAACTATGAAATTCACATAAGCCATAAAATTATAGAGACTGACTTCAAAACAAGGTTAGGATATTTTTATATCTTTAAACGGCCACTAAAAATACACTGTATAATGAAATCTCTCTATAGTTTAGAATGTGTATTTAAAGACATCCAGAGATAAAACAATATATACTAACTACTACATCACTAATTTTCAAATTTAAGAGTCATTACACATTATCAGGTTATGAAACCAATTTAGTGGGTCAGAACCAGTATTTAAAATAAAAGAGTACTTAAAAAAATAGAATAGAGTAGAAAAATAGCAAACTATATAACTTGCAATACTGGTAAGTAATTTCATGACACTTTTGTTTCAGTTTAGCACACACACACAATGTAAAGTATACTTCTTACTGCGGGTCCTAATAAAAAAGTTAGAAAATTACTGTCCTATTAAAAACATACTGTTAAATACTATGACATTTTTAAAAGAATGCTTCTTATCCAGAGCTGCTATGTTCCTTAATATTTGTTACTGAATATTATTATTATTATTATTATTATTATTATTATTATTATTATTATTATTATTATTATTATTATTATTATTATTATTATTATTATTATTATTATTATTATTATTATTATTATTATTATTATTATTATTATTATTATTATTATTATTATTATTATTTTTTTTTTAAAAGATGACCGGTAAGGGGATCTTAACCCTTGACTTGGTGTCGTCAGCACCACGCTCAGCCAGCGAGCGAACCGGCCATTCCTATGTGGGATCCGAACCCAGGGCCTTGGTGTTATCAGCACCGCACTCTCCCGAGTGAGCCACGGGCTGGCCCCTGAATATTATTTTTAACCCTCTCTCACAACCTCTAAAAAGTAAAGTTGAACTACAGAAAAAGCATACTTTATATGATACTGTGTGTTATGATAGCATTAATTCAAATACTGTCCTTTTCACTGCCTCAAGAACTTTTTCAGGGTTAAAGATTTAAATTAATGATGATGCTAGAAAAGCAAATATGAATTAACAGGTCAAGTGCAAAGAGATTGATTTATTTTCATAACAGTTTTCTCTAAATTGAAGTTGTAAACTAAAACTTGTTAAAATACCTCTCTCAAAAGAAAAACAAAATTCAAATTACTTTCTTCTATCCCACTTTGATTTTCTTAGAAGGCGTAAATCAACCTAAGTATTTTTGCAGAGATATATCTCATTTCAAAACCTCTTGCCCTAAATTACATATACCTAGAAACTATAGGAAAATAGTGTTTGGTGGTTAAGGAAGAAATGGTAAAAAGGACACTAATGAAGAATGCATACGAAGTAGTTTCTCACTAAAGAAACCCAGCACATAATACTGTCCTCAAAAGATAACAAAACCAAGGAAAATGGGTAAAACCCACCTTTCTGCCACTGGGCGCGGATCTTTTTGCGGTAGACAGAATAGCAGCGGTCTAATGCACTGAGGTAGCACTGTATGGAGAGTTTTCCATCTACTATAGGATACTCAGAAAGCATATCAGGCTTGTAAAAGTCGTAGACGTGTTGCATATGTGTCCCACGAAGCCCTATTAGAACCAAAAAGGGAGATGTCTATATATTTCTGTTCCTTGATGTTTATATGTTAGTAAATATATTGCATTATCTAAGGACCTTCCATTAACTATCTAATCAACTCTCATCACTTGCAGTACAGAAATTGCAAGGTGAAGCCAATATATTTCAATATAATTGAAATGAAATACAACAGTATCCATGGACAGTCCTAAGACTCCTTTGATAAACAACCTTTTCATGCAAGTTTTATAAATCTAACTGGGAGATCACAGTTGCTCTTCTGAACTGAAGACAAATTAAACTTTCCAAGACAATGGGCAAGTTACTACTTTAAACCCTACTTTAACCCATTTCACTTCTCTGTAAATTGGGATCACACTACCTAACTCATAAAATTGCTATGAAGATTATTAAATAAGAAAACATACATAAAGCACTTAGCAGGTAATGCCTGCATTTAACGAACATTCAGTAAATGTAGCTTCTATTTCTATTTTCAAATTTCTCAGTATATTGTGCTAATAAAAAAAAAAACTTTCCCAAACACTCACCTCGCTCAAAAATTAAAGGAGCATTTGGCCCAATTAGCAGAGCTACGGCTCCAACTCCACCTGTAGGTCTAGCATTTCCCGTGGCATATACAGCAATATCTCCTGCAACTACCAGGGCATAACGTCCTGAAAAACATTTTTTGTTATTTCACAAGAAAGTGGTCAATACTGTGAATATCATATATATAAACTGAAGTCTGTTATATTTTCCCAAAAATATGCTTTCCCCGTCTTTGATAAGAAAGAAAATGTTCTGACTAAATTTTGAATAGACCATTTGAATAGACCATTTATCCTATCCTGAATAACCAATTCAGATAGGCTGAAAGTCATAGCTATCTTTCTGAATATATTCAAACAAGTATAAGTAGTAAAAGTTTGCATATAGCATTAATTAAAAGGTCATCTGGGTCTATTCATCCTCAAGGAGAGATTTTTTATTTTTTTTTGGAATAGAGGCATGTAACATACCATCCCAAGAGCTGGACTCAACCCAGTTCACGGCATTGAAGACAGCAGCTGTGCCTCCATAGCATGCATTAGTTGTATCTATTCCTTCTATATCTGTATTCCCAGACTCCTCAAACAGCTGCATCAAATTAGTCTTCACTGACTTTGATTTGTCAATGATTGTCTCTGTTCCAACTTCTAGCCGCCCAATGCAATCATACGAAAGGTTATTCCTCTCCATAAGATTCTGAACCACAGTCATGCAAAGAGAGTTGATATCTTCTCTATCCGTGCAGAAGCCCATCTTGGCCTGGCCCAAGCCAATGGTATACTTTCCAGCATCTACACCATCATATTTTTCCAACTCTGCTTGATCAACATATTGAGAAGGAAAATAGATCTCAAGGGCAACAATTCCCACGTCTTTTGGCCAGCAAGCTTCTGCATTCAAAGGAAGTGACCCAGGCATAGTGAAAGAGCTTTAGAGAGAAAAACAGAAAAAAACATTGTTTTAGGTTATAAGTTTCTGATTTTCAAGTTCAAAATTGAAAAATAGACATTAAGAGTTCAGCAATCATTTAAACTATTAGTTCTGTTTCTCTAAGTTTACTACATTTTATTTAGGGTATTATATTTTATTTAGTCTGTTGTAAATATGTGAAGTAGCAATTATTATATGAATGGAATACTATAATTTAAAATTATAGTCTTTTAGAAAGGCTTCCAGTTTATTCAAAACTGGGTATCTTTAGATTTAAAACATGACTAGAGGTAAACACTCAAATAAGATTCTTCTATATTGTAAAGAATTGTAAGATAAATAAATTAAATAAATAAAAATTTTAAAAAAGGAATTGTAAGATAAAATACAATAACAATTTAGAAGTATGACTGACAAGTCAGAATTCAATTATTTGACACATTCTTAACCACCCCAAAAAGTTAAATAAGTCAGCCATTTATTCATCACAGATATATTGATTATTCACAGCTACTGATTTTATGGGACTTTAAACATCATTAGATCAAACAATATTGTATTCTTTAACTTATCTAAACAATTTTGGCAAGTAGAAAAGCCATCATACAGACATATACCAAGCCAATCTGTACAAGGCCCCTGCTATTATAATCCTATCCTTCTATAGATGCCCCACCAGAAAACCCAAATGATTAAAATTTTGTGCAAAGACACATTCCAGGACATGTCACAGGGTCAAATGCCAATATCTCTACTTTCAACATCTAGTGTATTATGCAATAAATGATCATAAAACTTCATGACATCACTTATCTTCTAAATTGGGGGGGGACCTGGTAATATGAATATTGGTAATCCCCATATTTTCTGTGTGGCCACCAGCTCTTACATAACCTCTTAAAACCCACCCCCTCTTTTTAAAAAAGGCACTAAAAAGACTTTCAATAGTGTGCAGATTTATTAATTAACAGTAAAAATTGCTAGCCACTCAAGATCATTGCTATGTGCCCACGGGCGAGTCACTTAACCTATCAGAGCCTCAATTTATTTATAGGTTATATTAGTCAGGAAGAGAAAAATTATTCTAGATATTTCAAACAGAGGAGCGTTTAATACAGGGAAATGGTTACAACTTGTGGGCTGAGCTAAAGGAATTAAAGAGGGAAATGTGGTTTATTCAGATCCCATAAGCCCACACTCTTATTGAAGCTGCTGGGGCTACCAGCACTGGCACCTCTGCTGCAGAGCTGGAGCCCAGGGACCCACACTCCCATTAATGCTACTGTCACTGGCAAGGACAAGAAAGCTACCTCCATCCTATCTTCTAATCTCACTTGAGGACTTACTTCCATCAGAACCCAGCAGGCATAGGAGTCAGTGAAATGTAGTTGTCAGGCTTAAGGAGTGGCACAGCTCCTCAGTTTTAAAGAACCATTTCCATATCTAAAATCCTACAACTCAATTGCCTTTTAAGGTATGACATAAGTGAATAGTGCTGCTTAGGTGGCAGAATTTCAGCTCTTCATTGACTTAAAGGTCTCGGTTCATGAGAGTTACCTGAGCCACAATGACTCAATAACCCTCTGTATTATTTGCCACCTACCACTAATCTGACATGGAAAAATGAAAAGTCAAATCTTGTATTTATGTCATTTGTCCTCCGCCACTCTTCAAACTTTATTATAATATTAGGTATAATGAAATTATAGACTATTGCCACGGTCAGTTGTTAATTATTGAAATCTTGAGAGAATATTTATAGCAGAAAAAGCTGGGTTCTTAAACCATGCCATCTATATGTTATGAGTATATTAAACCTTAAACTCATGTCTCTATAAGTTTCTATTATCCTTAAACCCATGTCTCTATGAGTATATTAAAATCTAAAAAATAAGCACCTAGAAATATAACCACAAAATCTAGGTAATAGGTCTTAAGGGACATCAGCTGAATCTTCAGTTTTATTCATTTTTTTTTCCATGTACCCAAACAATGCCAACATGTTAAATGCTAAAGATATGGGATAAGTTTAATGAGAGACATCTTTGTCCTCTCTCATATATTCAATGTCTTGTGGGATAGTAAGATAAAAGCACATAACAATGAACAGGTAACAACATAGATAGTCACATTATGTTATAAAGAACTACCTAACCCAGGCAGGACAAGGAGTGTGGTGTGAAGAAAGGCTTCCTGGTTACAGGTGCCTGACTTAAGTCTTAGAAATGGGTAGGAGTAACCAGTAAAGCCCTGCAGTAACAGATGGAAAGACTTTCAACAGGGTAGACAGGATAAACAAAGGAACACTGCAAGGAACTATAAAAAGTTTTACTAATTTATTGGAACAAAACGTGAGCCCCAGCAAGAGGATCGGGCAAATAATAGGTCAGGAAAACTAGATAAGGGTCAGGTCATGAAGGTTGTGGTACGCTGATAATGGAAGCATCAACGTTATCATGAAAACAGTAAGACGCCATGCAACAGTTTCAAAAAGAAATAATATAGCCATATTAGTTGTCCGATCAGTGTTTTTCCAATTCTGGAATCAATTTAGTAGATGGCAAACATTTTAAAAACTGAAACAGAAAAGAATAGAAAATATCAGATTACATAGCACATAGTAAATGTAAGGATCTTTTCATGAAACTTCTGTTTCAATTATTTACATATATACTGGCTTGCAATATAAAGTGTATTTCTTACTGGGGATCACAGTTTTAAAAGGTTGAGTGTTTTACCATCACTGGAACTGTGTAAGAATGAATTTGAGTGAGGAAGTGTATAAAGTAGTCCAGATAAGAAACAGTCATACTGGATCCCCTGCCCACACCCAGGCACACCGCCAGCACTGTGGGGACCGGATCCCCCACTCACACCCAAGCACACAGCCAGCACCTCAGGGGCCTGCCTGGGAGGCATAGAGCTGGGGACCAGACCCCCCCACAACCAGTCATACCACCAGCACCAAAGAGCATGCCAAAAATATCACCTCTATGTGGGTGGCCCACCACAGCCTTCACAGTAACCTTGGCTGCCACGAAAGTGGCTAGACATCACAACCACCACATAGATGGTTTTAAAGAAC
>NW_007727769.1:194532-205687 GCF_000696425.1 Galeopterus variegatus | reverse complement strand
AGAGGATGTCTCTCTCCACAAAGCCCATTCCAGAGTGACAGAAGAAGCATCTGCTCTATGATAATATTGGGGGACCTGAATATACCTCTCAGCCCTGGACAGATCATCTGGGCAACAAATCAACAGAGTAGCCACTACTCTTTCTGAGGAAGACAGGAAATCTAGGGTTATCAGAGGTGGGAGGGGGGAGGAAGAGGGGGATGAGGAGAGATTGGACAAGGGGCATAAAGAATAAGTACAATTTGTAACAACATACATCCTAGTAAAATTGATTTGATCAACATATGTCAGCAATGAATCTCAAAAATATAATCAATTATGATTCAATTTTTAAAAAAAAGAAAGAAAAGAAAGCAATTATAAACCAGAGCAATTACGAGCTGTGAAGAAAGAACAGCTTCAAAAAATACGGAAGCAAAAAATTGGCAGAAATTGTGACTGACTGAGATGTTATAAGAAAAGAAGGAATTATTTAGGATGACTCCCACATTTCTAACCTCAACTGTTTTATGACTTGATAGCCTCACTGTCAGATACACTAAGTGAACAGAGAAGTACCTCTCCACTTTGGACTATCCCTCCTTTCTTCCATGCAAACTCTGTTTCCTTCTGTTCTTTTCCCTAGTAAGTGGGGTTCAACCAAACCAGCATTCAGAATTCAACTGATAAAGGGAAGAGAACAGGCTCAGACAAGCTGCCTTTGCTCTTGACATTGCACCAACACCTACAAACATTTTTCCAGTTAGGACTTCCTATCTACTTTCATCCTACATGGGATATTACACAAGATTCTTAACTCTGGCTTATATAACCTCCACTAGCAAACATATTAAGGAGAACTATACTAACATCAATAACCAAGGATAAATGCTAAATATTACCGAATCTTTCCCCATCCTACAACTACTTATCTATGTAACCCTTCTTCTGCTCTCTACTTTCAAATTATTCTATTCATTATCCCAAAACATTTAGTGCTTTCTTCAACAACCCATGTCTTGCTTCTGTTAAATCAAATCCTGGATCACATAGATCGCATTTCACCCATGAAACCTTTCTAAGCCAATTGATCAGAAAGCATTCTTACCCTCTTCCAAATTCTTAACACCACTCAGTAGGCAACTACTAATTATATTTGGTATTTCTTGCCTACACTATCATGTTTCATGAATTAAAAGTCATACTTTATTAGAAAACATTTCTGTAATCAGGATTCCTTTTACAATTGCTATCAGAGGGTAGGTAGTTATGATGCTGTCATTGCTTATACACGCATATCATCAAAATTGCCAACATCAACACTTGCTAGTGACAGTCAAAGGCCTGAAAGAAATTCCCAGAAACAATACTGAAGCACTCTTTTCACCTTGAGGGACCAAATGGTCTGTGAATGGAGTGGAAGGTGGTGAATCCCTACATAGGAGTCAGAAGTAGGCTGGCTTTGCATGACTACAAAGACGAAGGCTGGCACCAAAGCCTTTTCATTCTTTCATGGACTCTTCAAAAGAATGTTGTATCAGCAACAGTTTTGATGGCACAGAGGATGTATATGGAAAATTACAGATATCAACAACTCTCAGTCAAAATTTAGCAATTCCTTAATGTGTTTTTTTACTTGTACTTTCCTTTATATTCAAGGTGTAAGAGAGTGCCATGACAAAAACTAACTCTAAAAGGGCTCTTTTGATAAGTACAAATAAAAATTCTAAGGGATCAAAAAGAACTCTGTATCTTAATGTAATTGGCCATAAAGCATCTTAAATTTATTGCATCTTAGATTCTTAGGTAGTATGAAATATGGCATCAGTGCTTCCACTGTTTCACTTTCCAAATATCTGTCTATATTATGGACTGAACATTTGTGTCCCCTCCAAATTCATATGTTAAAGCCCTTACCCTCAATGTGATGGGGCCTTTGGTAGATAATTAGGTTTAGATGAGGTATGAGGGTGGGGCCTTTTAAGAAGACACCAAATAGCTTGTTTTCTCTCTATACCATGTGAGGGCACTTCAAGAAGGCAGCCATCTACAATCCAGGAGGTAAGCCCACACCACGAATCGAACATGCTGGCACCCTGACTTCTAGCCTCCAGAACTACAAGAAAATAAATACCTGTTGTTTAAATCACCTAGTCTATCGTATTTTGTTATGGTACCCAAGCAGCCTAATACAGTCTGGTCACCTCAACCAAGTATAAGTTCTTAAGTTCTCCTCATGTCTTAGACTTCTATATGGCCCATTTTACCAAACATAGTATATATACTGGTACTACTCAATTTTGGTACCCAAGCAGCCTAATACAGTCTGGTCACCTCAACCAAGTATAAGTTCTTAAGTTCTCTTCATGTCTTAGACTTCTATATGGCCCATTTTACCAAGCATAGTATATATACTGGTACTACTTAATTACATAATGGGAAAAAAATCCTTAAAGCAACAATCTATTTGCCAATTATATCTTCTTAATTCCTAAATTATTGGCCATGGTTCTATACTCAGTACAGGAAAAACAATGTCATCACCATCAACATTAAGGGACAGGGACTTAAAGAAGGACTAACGGAGGCTCATTTTAGCTAAAGCTCTAAATAAAGCTGGGAGGGTAAAAATTAAGTCTCTTACATCCCTGCCCCCTTCATCTTCAATTCCCTTTATGTGTTACAAATAAACTAAAATGAAAGATTACTAATTTTCTGGATGTGAGGCACTTGAAATGCTCAACATCTATTCTCACTCTGAGCATCAAAAGAAACTCTCCCCCAATCAATTTTATGATAATCTAAAGTTGGTGCCTGCTTTGCTACACTGAAGATGAAATGAAGACATAAAAGAGCTGTCTAATATGATGCTAGGCACAGATTCTAAATTCATAGTAAAATAAGATTAAGTCCTAAACTGCTTTACACATACTGAGGACATTGTGATTTTCCCTGCCTGGCCCACTGGCTTGTAATGCTTTTGGAAATAAAATGGACAAATATATAATCTTTATGAAAGTATAAATCAGTTTGTAATGTGCCCACTAATAAATTCAGTGAAGACTTTTAAGAGTATCAAGTAGCAACGCTGGCTAAATCATCCTTATATGGCTTGTACAATTCTCTACAGGGCTCCAATTCCAGAATTAATTCATATTTGTCATAGTCTGACCAGCTCTGATCAGTTCTTCGCATCATAGTACTTATGAAATAAGGTATAACTCTATTACTCTTAAACCTCACAGAGGTTAAATAATGACATTTCATTTGAAAACAAACTAACAAATAAAAATGAAGGTTAACTAAAATAACCCACACACATCAAATTGAAAGTGAATCATGACTCTGACCCTGATGTGGGAAAAAAAATTTTACATTGTCTAACTCAGTCACTATTAGTCATTCTCTGAGGATTTCTGATAGCCAAGGTGTTTTCATTATATTCTCAGTTAGGAAAAAAAAAAAAAGCCATCCAATTTGAAATATTTACCTTTTGGTTGAAGTTGAGGGAAAGTGTGATTATACTGAGAGAAAAATTAATATAGGAAAGTAATTGCTTCGCAGCATTTAGAAGAACAGAAAGTTGATAGCTTCTGGTCTAAAATGTTACTTTTAACTATCCTATTAAGCATGTACTCTTACATTGTCCTCTCAAATGCTCTTGTAACTAGGCCAGATATAAATTGGGGGCGGCGGGGGCGGGGGAGGGAAGACTAGCCAAAGGTCTGAGGTGTTCACATTATGGTGTTAACTCTTTATCCTATCTGAGAATGGAATATTCTAGTTAATTCACTATTATTTTTTAAAAATCACAAGAATTTTCTAAATAAAACACAATTTTAAAGATCTGATAGACAGGGCCGGCCCATGGCTCACCTGGGAGAATATGGTGCTGATAACACCAAGGCCACGTGTTCGGATCCCTATATAGGGATGGCCGGTTCACTCACTTGGGAGAGCGTGGTGCTGACAACACCCAGTCAAGGGTTAAGATCCCCTTACCAGTCATCTTTTAAATAAATAAATAAATAAATAAAAATAAACATCTGACAGTTAAAAAAACTAGCCACATATATTTTTAATTTTTTGCTGATAAGAAGGTATTTCATCATTTTTCAGAGTATTGTATTCACAATAAAAAGTCTAAGATTATGTATTTTTTTAAAAATATGTAAATTTTCTTTTAAATTCCACCTTTAAAAAGGAGGGGAAAGTACACTTTTACCACAGAACTCTGTAAACCTTCTAAATCTCCCAAAAAGAAAGTACCAAGAGAGGAATAAAGTCTTTTCTCCCTAAATTGTTGGTTTACACCCTCTGGTGGCCAAAAGAGCTCCAAAGTCCTATTTTCAGAGTCAGCAAAGCAAGATAAGGAAGCTGCCTTAATGCTTTCTGAGTGTTTCCTACCTAGGACACAAAAAGGACCAATATAATCCCCTGAGAATAAATCTAAGAATGAAAGAGAACTGGAAAAAAAAAGGCAGGGAGGGGCCAGCCCGTGGCTCACTCGGTAGAGTGCGGTGCTGATAACACCAAGGCCCCGGGTTCGGATCCTATATAGGGATGGCCGGTTTGCTCACTGGCTGAGCGTGGTGCTGACAACACCAAGCCAAGGGTTGAGATCCCCTTACCGGTCATCTTTAAAAAAAAAAAAAAAAAAAAAAAGGCAGGGAGACTGAGGATGCTGGTGTAAGGGAAGTCTGGACCTATCTCCTTAATGGCTGCTAAACGAGGGACTTCAGCATCAGTCCCCTAGACTGTTATGCTCCTAACTGAGCTCTGCGTCCATGCTCTCTCCTGTCCTAGGCCAACAGCTATCTTTCAAAAACGTCCGTCTCATCATTGTCAAGATGCTATTTCAAACTCTCCCCAAATTTCCCCTTTATCATTTAGGCTCAATCTCTTCATTCAGAGATGAGCCTTGTTCATCTTTGTGTTCCTGGTACTCAGTCCATTGTCTGGCGTATGATAGACGCTGAATGTTGCATAAATGAAAACTTGAAATATAAAATATAAAAAATAATACTGAAATACAAAATAAAGCAGAATCATAAGAGAGGTGCTCCATGGCAATACGACAAAGCAATAGCTGCAAATAATTAATTATTGATTCAAAAACATTCGCAATTATTGTCCATTCTCACATAATTTTAAACATTCATCCATAGCCCAGATATGTATCTTTTGAAGCTGTAATTTAAAAAGCACTATTGGGCCGGTGGTGCTGATAACACCAAGGCCACGGGTTCGGATCCTATATAGGGATGGCCGGTTTGCTCACTGGCTGAGTGTGGTGCTGACAACACCAAGCCAAGGGTTGAGATCCCCTTACCGGTCATCTTTTAAAAAATAAATAAATAAATAAAATAAAAAAATAAAAAGCACTATTGGCAGACATGCTTATCTGTGATTGTCTCTAATTAAGTAGTTTATGTGGTTACATTTTATTATCTACACTTTTGCTTTTATAAGTTTTAAATTAGTTTCTAGATTTTAAACATTAGTCTAATGAATACAAAATCAGTTTTCTAAATCATTACAGCATTAACTAATTTTTAAAGATAGATATTACTCTGAAAAAGGTTTTAAGAATGTGTGGCACAAACAAATGGTTATTTGCTCTAGGATAAAAACTAAAATTTCCTCCTTCCATTAGAGAGGAACACTTTCCTTAAGCAGCATGACAGGATGCCATACCTGTGTGAAGAACAGAGAACTGTAGTCTCCAGGTCTGTCACTCTGTTTTCTCCCTCGGGCACTAGGAATTTCAAATAAGAACTTCTTTTAAAGTCATAAATCACTAAACAAATTCAAATAATATGACTCCAATTCAGAGTGAGTTAAAATAAGCATTTCCTTATCCAACTATGTTGTTAAAAACAGAATTTTGACATTTGCTTAGAAAAAAATGGTACTTAAAGCTTATTCAACCTTCCCCCCTTATTTTATTAGCCCTTCTAGCAGTTGATTCAGTCCTGTAATGAAGGTAAGAGGCTTATATCACGAATTCAGGCTCTAAACCAAGTTTGATGCTGGGAGAGTTGCGGTCTTCTTCACTAAATTTGGGTTTTCAAGAATCAAGGCAAAAGAATATAAGTAAATTGTACTGGGCTAGCAAATTTCGGAGTAAAGAGACCCACATATTCAAGAGCTTGCAGCTTTAGTTAGCAATTTTTGTGTCTTTGGGCCTCAATTTCTTCATCTGTAAAATGAAGCTAATATGCCCGCCCTCCCCAACTCATTGTGAAGGATTGTTGAGAAGATAAAGTATGTGAAAAATGCTTTGTAATATAGAGCACCGATACACTGACTATTATTATCCCAGTTCTTATTAGTATTTTTCAAACAAAATAAAGGTATCTTTCTACCAAGACCTCATCACTTCCATTTATTTAATCTTATGCTCATATTTTTCAACACTGCCACTTCACTCTCCCCAACCTTTTAGAAAGAGATTTTCCTCCTTAGTGATAGTGTAAAAAAGATAAGTATTTAGACAAAAGAGCATTAAACCTTATCATCACTTAAATTAAGTGGAAATAACATGGGAATGTGACTCTGGAGCACTTTCTTCAGTCCATCTGTTTTGAAGGACTGCTAATTGAGACAATAGCTTGTGTTGAATGCATACACAATTTCCTTTGCTCTCTATTTAATTATTGGCAAATTTAGCAACTGCTCTTGACTGATTAGAGACTATATTCAGATGTTACTTAGTAAAGCTTTACTTCTTTAATATGATTAGATCATCTAAGAGCTCGTCACAGTTTAGTTCCTTTTACTTCATTAATTAAGTTTACCCTACCCTCCCCCCAAAAGAAAAATAAATCTTGAGCTTTGTAGGAAAAGACACACTACTATGTTCCAACAAAAGTATCTTTGATTACAGCATTATACACACACTTTGATAAAATAAGCTATACTTTGTTCTCTCAAACTATGCTTTTGTACTCTGCAAATTAAGCATACCACAGGGACTAGTTCTCACTGGTGGGATAAAAACATGACTCCTTCTCCATGTTGAAACTATTTAAATAACTTACTAATATTTCTTCTTGAAGCCATGTATGTAAATGCATCTGATGTTACTTATGTCAAGGAAATTTCTCCTGAACTGCCAATATTCCCTATTTCTATTTTGATTATTTAAATTGGGGAGAGAAATTAGGAGGGAGAGAGACAGAAAAAGCACTAGGGCAAAGAAAGAAAGAAATAGATGAGAAAAGAAGATTCAAAGAAGACTGCTGGGCTACTTAAGGATGACATGATCAAAGTCCATATGATCACTTGTGAAAGGAGCTCTCAGGAGAAAGAGAGGCCTGGAGACCAGGAAAGCAAATGAAGGCAGTATATGGCTCTTCTGTTCTACTCTGCAGTTACTGGGAAGGTTCTCTATTCTGGCTAAACCAGTACTACCATAGCCACAAGCAGGTTATCAGCTTATTTCTAACATGTCTTTTCAGAGCAAGTGACAGAGGGAAGAAACATGGGTCAGGAAGCAGATAATAAATCACAAGTAGCCAGGCAGGTTACAACAAAGCATATTTGAAAACTACAAAAACACCATACAGGCATTTTGAGTTTGGCAAAGACTACAACTCAAGAATGATGATATTTTCTGGAGCCAAACAGATTCATGAAACGGTGCTTTCTTCTGGGATTTACTCGATGTTCTGAATTCCTCCTTCTGGCTCTCTCCTTAACCTTGAATCAAACAAATGGTCAGAGAAGATCATCCATTACACATTTTGGTACATGATAAACTATAAGCAGTTACTTGCTGATCTTTTTCACTGTTATAGGAGAAATATCCAGGAAATTGAGAAAGACTTGACAACCTTTCCTCCTCAGGAGCAAGCAAGCAAACATGACTGCTCAAAAAGCCTCGCCCACACCTGTATACTCTGGTGTAGTTCTCCAAGTAAAAAACATGGACATCCCTGCCTCCCCCCAGAATTAATGGTCTGCCTATCAGAAATTCTATTCATATTCCTTTTTTTTTTTTTTTTGTGACCGGCTGCACCACACTCAGCCAGTGAGCGCACTGGCCATGCCTATATAGGATCTGAACCCGCGGCGGGAGCGCTGCTCCGGAGTGCGCCATGGGCTCAGCCCCTATTCATATTTCAAGGCATTGTTCTAAGCTGCCTCTTCCAGGAAGGTTTCCTAGATAAATCAGACAGAAAGTGAGCTTTCTAATCAGGGACCTGCACTCCTACACAGGTATGTCATTTACACCCAAGTCTTCATAGTCCTGACAAACTAGTTATGGGCAGTCTTTTTATCCACAGTGGATTCCTAGAATTCTGTTGGGAGAGGGGCTGTATTTTGATTCTTTTGAAATCCCTTTGAGACCTTGCAGAAAAAGGCACTTAATTGCCATTTTTTGAATGGCTGCATTTGGAATTATAACAATTAGAGGACAAATCTTTTAGATTCAAGTACTTGCAGCAGACCTCACCACTAAGTTCTTTTTTCTATCATATTTGAGATGAGCTGCAGCACCAAATAGTTCTCATGAGCTTAAGAAAATTAGCTCTCTACTGCTACTGTTCCAAGCAAAGGGTAGGTTTCAATTGTTCCCAGATCCTAATCTGAAAAATGTAAAAGGCCCAAATGCAATCAAAGAGAACATTTGTTGGTCTTACAATCATTCCCATATGCACCCACACATAACCACAAATGCTGCAGATGAAAACTGTGAGCTTTGAAAGATTAGCATCTTCTCTTGCTCTAACTACAGAGACATCAAGTGAGCATCAATAGTGCCAAGCATTAGGATTAATAGATTAAGAATCTAGTCCTAGCACCCTCCCATTAGATTAGGTAACGTATTTCTCAACCTTTTTAATCTATCTATACCAAGTTCTTGAGAAACATAAAAATACCACACCCTTCTATGATATTTGGTTTTATAGTAACCCAACATAAAATTAGAAGACTATATCCCTTTCTAAATGAAACTAATTAGAGATTCTGTTATACAGCCTATCAAGCTCCTCCAACCACATCTCCCCACAGTCAATTCCACTGGATTATGGAAGATCCAACCAGCTTTTAAATCATTCTAGAGGACCCAGGAAACCCATGTTACATCAATATCTGGAGTTTTGCATTTCTTCTGAGAAAAGCTATCTAAAATTTAAGTCAAAAAATCTCAAAATCGATCCCACAGTTAGAAGAAGCAAGATGTAAAAGCAATTGAGGAATATTTAAGAAGAAAAACAAAATTAAAAGCAAGGCCCAGATGATGGGGCTTTATGGCTCCAAACATAATATCTTTTTACACCCCCTCTCCCCAGCATTGGACACTCCTTCTGAGAACTGCGGTTACTGATTACACTAAAATTGAATTGAACTAAACTAGAATAAAGGGCATATTTACACACTTAGGAGAGAAATATCTGCAAAGGTTAGACATAAAGAAAAGAAAGCCTTTCCCCTCTTCCCATAAAATATGCCACTCCTGCCCTCCTCCACACAAAAATAACTGAAATTTTAAGGTTTTGATCAAAGAAAACTGCTTATGTCTCAAGCTGCAAAGAACCACTGGCACAGGTATACGTTAAGGACTTTTGATCTGCTTCCCATCTACTAGAATCTGTGCAATGAAAGGCCAAAACCCATCTCAGAAGGAAAAATCTGTTATCTATACAAGCATTTCCATTTGACTTAATTTTGTTGTTTATCTTGCCATTGATCCATTCCTGAAATAGAGTAAATGTCAGTTAGCAGCAACCAGAACACATCCTCCTCCAACAGACTGTCAAGACCATCAGCAGGAAGGGCTGCAGCAGGGGTGAGCAGTTAAAGAAGCCAGAGACGCCCAAAGGCCAAGGCCATACGGGCAAGCATGACAAGCACAGACAACTTTATATTACCTCTTCCCAACTTTATAATCCCTCCTCCAGAGTGGGTCAGTGTAATCCTTTCTCTACTACTGGTCAAGGCAGGACACGATTTCAAAGACTCCGTACACTTAGCTTTGAAATGTCCTTAGCTTAACCCAAAACTATTTGTGTGAGGATTCTGTGGGTGCTTGCCCATTACATCATTATACTCGTATCACCTCAGGGTGGTCCTGAAGCTATTAGCAGGAGGGAGGTTAAGGATTTCAGAACACGGTGGAAACCTGTTTTTAAAAAGGTGGGCATAAAAAAATATGAAGGCAAGAAAGTGGAAGGTAGGAATCTGTGAGATTTGAAGCAAGCACAGATTGACGCTGTCCACAGCCCCCTTATTCAGCCAGGTCTAAGTCACGGTGACGCTTTCTTGCACCTCAGCTTGCGAGGAAAAGTAATTCTAATTGTGCCCACTTCTCTTCCATCAACTCTCCGTATGTGGCAGCAGCAGGACACACCCCCTGCCAACCTACAAGCCTCCACCTAAGCCTATCCTTCGGCGCCCATCCTTTCCAAGGATCCGGGAACGCCCTGGCAGCCCAGCTCCCTTCCCTTCCCCTCCTGACGCCCCCCAATCCCCTCCCGGGGGTCACAGCCATCTCTCTGGCACATCCAACTCCGGACTATGTCATTGGAACACTTGGCCCTCAACGTCCTTTCGCCTTCTCCTCTCCGCGACTCGCCCGCCCACACCAACGTCCTCGACTCCTCTTCAGACCCACGACGATCAGCCCCAGGTCCCTGGCATGGGAGGCTCCGCACGGTCCCCGCTCACAGTGCCCCATCCTCCGGGTCAGGGCCAGGTCCACGCCTCCGCTCTGACCCGGAGCCAGAGTCTCCTCGGGCCTAGTCAAGGACACCGTCTCCATCCGGCCCACACTCCGCCCGCGGCGCCTCTGCAGCCCAGCAGCAGCAGGACACACCCCCTGCCAACCTACAAGCCTCCACCTAAGCCTATCCTTCGGCGCCCATCCTTTCCAAGGATCCGGGAACGCCCTGGCAGCCCAGCTCCCTTCCCTTCCCCTCCTGACGCCCCCCAATCCCCTCCCGGGGGTCACAGCCATCTTTCTGGCACATCCAACTCCGGACTATGTCATTGGAACACTTGGCCCTCAACGTCCTTTCGCCTTCTCCTCTCCGCGACTCGCCCGCCCACACCAGCGTCCTCGACTCCTCTTCAGACCCACGACGATCAGCCCCAGGTCCCTGGCATGGGAGGCTCCGCACGGTCCCCGCTCACAGTGCCCCATCCTCCGGGTCAGGGCCAGGTCCAC
>NW_007727769.1:184717-194004 GCF_000696425.1 Galeopterus variegatus | reverse complement strand
CCGCCCCCCAGTCCGGCGCCCACCAATCAGAAGAAAACTAGAGGCGGTGACTCCCTAGGGTTTTCCCTCGTGGCTGGAAGGGCGGGGGAAGGGGCGGGGAGAAAGTCGGAGGGCCGAGGAAGTGGGGTGAGAGAGTGACGTGGCGTGGCCCGAGAGCCCGCCTGCCAATGACAGAGCAGCGGCAGACGACGAGAGCCAACTGGAGCGGAGTGAGAGGTTCTCCGACCAATTGGAGCTCAATGAGAGCAGATGGAGGCCAATGGAGACTGCGCGTCCCACCACTGGGGAGAGATGGTCAAGTGTGGGAGGCGAGTTGGTCCCAGTTTGAGAGTGTGTCAGGTTGCCTAGCAACCGGAGCTAGGCTTCACCTGTTAGGATTTCTGAAATACCTCATACTTGATTTGAATTGAATCTTAACGTTTTCTACTTTCTAGAGCAGTAAAGTGCGCCTGGATAGCAAATTGGAGTAGAATACTTCAATCAGATTGTGTAAATTTGTAAATATTCTAAATACGCAATTCTAAATCCCCAATTTTGTCACTTCTATTCAAAACTACCTTGACTTTCAAAGAAACTGCCATTGAGACAATTCTTCCTAACTAAACCTAAGATAGGATAGTTTAGGGGTTAGACATCAGTGAGAAGCGTGCAGGGCCTTGTCTGGGAAGGGAAGTTGATCCTGAGTTTAAGGATTTTTGCTAGGCCATGCACTCTGAGGTAAGGGACTCCATCTGGTCCCTTCCCCACTGTGTCTTCTGAGCTTGACATGTTGTAGGTGCCAAATAAATGGTTGTTTGAAAGAAGGAAGGGGCCTCTTAATTATCAGCATAGCAAATCCATAGGATGAGACCTGCCTTACCCCACCAGAAAATAGATAGAAGCAATTCAAGCTAGAGGAAATCTCTAAAACATTGTTTGGGGGAATCCAAAGGTGGACAATTATGGCCTTACCTTAGACTCTGCCTCTTCCTGGTCTCTTAGTCAGGTAGAGAAACCATAATACTTAGCTTTGGTGAGGGGCCGTGAGGGAGGCTAAGAGTTGTTTGTATCTGCCCCCCATTTTGGTTTCATTACCACCTAGGAATGCAGTTGATAAGGGGCCATTGATAATTCTATGCTTCACACAACTATTGTTCTGTCAAATTTATTATCCACTATAGATGCTAACCTAGTAAGAGACATTCTCAGCAGCAAAGTGGCAAAATATGTTGGAAATGGAACCATTGTGAAGTAGTTGGTGGCATAAGCTACTTGGGGACAAGGACCACTCAATAATGGTTATCACTCCACAGTATTGCCCGTGACGTTCATTCTGTTCTGAATCATCATTTTCATACCTTCATAAAGTAGCTAGATGATAAATAGAGAAGGACATTGCCTGTGATCAATAGCAATTTGGCAAGGGGGTGAAGGATTAAAATTCTTGGCATGTTAGAATGTTTTGAAAGGTAGTAAGGACATACAGAGAAAGAAAATAAAGTTTTGTCCTCAGAAAGGGATAGCAAATAATTGCAACTCCAAAAATACACGATAGGTAATGATTAGCTAGATAGTCTTGAGGATGACGATCTTGCACAATTGGAAATTTCCACAAAGCACAGACTGTCTTTTTGAGCAAATTAATCTTCCATTAAGCAAAGTGAGCATGGTTATTGATTATTGGGAAGCCAAGCGATAGACAACAAAATGGATTACTAGTTAGATATAGAACATCTAAATTGAATTTTAAAAAGCCAGATTCTGGGATTCTTTGAAATATAATACTAGTAGATTATACCAGGCTACACAAATATCAGGTATGGCCTATGCAATTCAGGGCAAAGTACACATATATTTATCATGCAAGGGAGTGCAAGTTTTTTGAGCCATTATTTGACACAAACACAATGAAGTCAATGTCATACTTGAAGGTCATTTAAGACATGTTAAAATATATGTTTTATTATATTGTTTCTAAATGTAATGCCAAGTATTATTGGTCAAGCATGTATATAGCATCTATACATCAAAGATAAAATATAATTTGTACTGCCCTACTTTGAAAGGAAAAAAAACTTCTTAAGAGGCAGGAAGATATTATAATGACATTTAGTATTATGAATTCATCTATGGAACAAACATTTACTTTTTACCTGCTCTGTGGCAGGGATTGTGTTAGACCTGTACTGTCCAATAAGGAAAGCACTAGCTACATGTGGCTATTGAGCATTTGAAAAGTGGCTAGTCCAAAGCGAGATGTGCTGTAAACATAAAATATATACCAGAATTTAGAGACAGTACACACACAAAAAATTTAAATATATCACTGATAATTTTTACATTGACTACATGTTATATGATAGTATTTTGGTTATTTGGGGTTAAATAAAAAATGTTATTAAAATTAATTTTACCTGTTTCTTTTCAATTTTTAATGTAGCTTCTAGAAAATGAAAAATTACATATACAGCTCACATGAGTGGCTCCTATTTGTGCTAGACAATAGGAATACATAACTGGAAGATATAGACTGTCCTCAAAGAGAACAAAAAGAGTCAAAGAGTCTAAAAGTGGAGAAGAGGGAGAGAGAGCACAGTAAATACAGCAGGGGACTGAGTTTCATACTACAAGTCAAAAGGAAAAAGGCACCAATCTTTATTTTTCTCTAAGGAATCTAAACTTTACAGCTGCTGTCTCACTAGATAATAGGTAGAAGGGGATGAAGTGGGAAGAACCTTTAAATTTGCCAATGAAAGGCACCTCCATTTCTTCTGGTTTAAACAGCTTTATTTTGCCTAAATATTTAGTCGATTCAAAGTTTAATTCCCTGCCAGGCTATTTCTCCTCAAGCTCTCTACTTGGCAAGATGGAATCCAGATTTCATGGAGCTTCCTGCATTGCTGTTATATCACAAGAGGAAACTCAGCCCTGCATGTGAGTTCTTGTCCTGGCTCTTAGCTGACCAGGACCCTGCTTTGGCTCTCTGTGCCTTCAGCAGCCCTATAACAGCCCTCAGCTAGAGGCTCACTCAGCCCGTTTTGCAGCACATCCCCTCAATCCTGACACCTGGAATTTCAGCTCTCTTCTTTCCTATGTATGACATGAGGAGCTTTGTGGTATTTCCACACCACTTGGGATCTAAGGGTGGCTCAGAGCCCTGTTGATACCTGACTGCACAATGACACTAGTTCCACCTCACTGCTATGCTCCAAAGTAAGCTTGTGGTTCCCAGGGAGATGGTCTCCTCTTTCCAGACACCTGGAGGGTTTTAAGTGGAAAGTGGATTGAAAGCCTCACTGATTTAGCATTCCCACAGAGACAACCCAGTATCGTTTCCAACAATGCTGCTCTCTAGGGTTTTGCCTCTTGCCCTTCCTCTTTCCCATCTCGCCCCCAAAAAGGTTATTACCATAGGAGGATGCATGAAAGGTATTTTTAAAATAGCACAATTAGTAATTACAATACAGTTCAAAAAGCTACAAAAAGAAGCATACCCAAAGGACAATGGAAGTTCAAAAAAGGAATATCTAATACAGCCTGGTAGTTAAGGAAGATTTCCCAAAACGGGTGACACTCATTCATTTATCACATTGGTAAATCTTTATTAAACACTACTGTGTGTCAGGCACTGCTCTAGATTCCGGGGTTATATGTAGTGAACAAGAAAGAGAATTTCTGATCCAGTTAAGCTTAGTGGGGGAAGACAGGACATTGTGTAAGAAAAATAATAAATAATGCAGATTAATGAGATTGAAGATGACATGGGGTAGGTTGTGTACAAGGTGGTTGGGAAAGAGCTCTTTGAAATAGTGACACTTAAGCTGAGACTTAAAGGATGAGAAGAGCCTGTCTCTGTGGGAGCAGAGTGATACAAGAGGAGGGACTAGCAAGAGGAAAGGCCCTGAGACAGGAATGGGCTTGGCCTGTTTAAAGAACAGGAGGCAAAGGCCCATGATCTGAGCTGAGTTTGAAAGGACTACAGGAGTTATCTGGGTTGTGTATCAGGGGGCAGGAAGAAGATGAGGGGGATGGGAAGTCATTTCACGGAAAGGGATCCTTAAACCACACAGTGTGGGAACTGCAACTTTAATCAAGAGTAATTAAGTAAATCAGAGTCGTGGTGAGTAACAGAGAAACCTCCTTGTGCTGGGTTTTTCAGGTGAAAGTAGTGTTAATGGAGTAGGGTGCAATATTTTCTCTGTACCGCTGAGAAGGAAAGGAGTGAGTTCAACAGAGTGTCCTCCCCACACTGTGATGCTGACAGTAATCTATTTCTCATTTGCCAATATTTGTAGTGAGTGTTTACTAAGCATTAACTATTTTCCAGGGATTGTTCTGAGTGCCTTATATATATTATCCTTCCTATCAACCCCACTGGGTAAACCCCAATTTGCAAATGAGGAAACTGAGGCACAGAGAGGTTATGTAACCTGTTCCAAGTTAATTATGAAGTAGCAAAACTGGGATTCAAACCCAGGTCTTCTAACGTCAAAACCCATGTTCCTTCCACTAGTCTATGTACAAAAACACAGTTGTGCTCAAAGATAGTGTGGCCCGGGGTGGGGTCAGGATGTTGAATAAGGACTGGTAGGTAACTTCTCCCAAGAGGCCTCAGAGGACCGCATTTATTACCTTGGGGAATCTTACCATAAAAAAGGCTTGATGCTTAGCTCATGGGCTCAGAAGACTTCTTTCATCAACATGTTAAAAACAAGTCCATCTCTGAGGGGCACATTACATTAACCAAGTTTATGATGCATAAAATCAGAATGCCAGTCTACTATTTAAAGTACAAAAGGGAACAGAACCCTCAAAATCTATATGACTCACCCTCTAGGTTAACCTACATAGGAAGCCAAGTCATCCTTAAAACATTGATTTCAAAACATGAAATTAGGAAGAGAATTAGAAATATAGCTCTTTCAAGCTATTGGGTTAAGATAACAAGATGCATGCATTTCTCAATAGTATGGTCTTTCCAATAGACTGGAGATATGTCAGGCCATGAAGTTACCAACTGCCTTCACCCATGCCACTGTAAGTCTGGCTTTGCTAATGAGACCAGAGTACTTGAAGTACACTCCTAAGCTTTCTTCTTCTGTAGGGCACCTTAACTGGACTCTGCCAGTATTTATGACTCCCACCCACTTCCTGTGAGTTCATGGTGGACCATCTCTAGTTCCAGCCTTCAATTCTCTGAAAAAGGTACAATAATCAATCAGACTGAAGTCTAGTCTTAACTGCCTGAGAGACATTTGGCCTCTTTAAAGTGACTTTTTCTTTTTCTTTTTTTTTTTTTTAAGAGATGACCATGAAGGGTATCCTAACCCTTGACTTGGTGTTGTCAGCACCACGCTCTCCGAAGTGAGCTAACTGGCCATCCCTATATAGGGATCCAAACCCTTAGCCTTGGTGCCATCAGCATCACACTCTCCCAAGTGAGCCACAGGCCGGCCCTTAAAGTGACGTTTTCTATCTCTCTAGTATCTGTGAACTTTTAAAGCTTAGTCTTCAGCAAATTATCCAGTTTTCAAGTCTTCAGAAGTCACCTCTCTGTGGACTCCTCATACTGAAAGCACGAATTATGCAATACGGTTAGAAGTGAGTCATTTTAGATTAGTTGGAGGACATAAGTAGGCATAAATGTTGAGGTCCAAAGATGAGAAATAAAGAGGCACTAAATATCTTAAAAGATTAATACTGGGGCCTGGTTCCATCCTTAAAAAGTCTTTTGAATTGGTGAAAGAAAAACCTTTCTATTATCAAGCACCACCTGCTCTACCTGCATAATCTGAAAGGAGAGATGGTGAGGATAGGAAGGGAGGGAGGGTCAAGAGTCAGTAGCCCTGGGGGGAGGGCAGTATTCTGGAGAGAGGGCAAATTCTTCCTGCTGTGGAGGAATGGAGGGTGGCACTTCCCCATTCCCCCCAGGTCAAATCAAGGTTTGGGGCTGTTGATGAGAAAGGGAGACTGACAGTTCTCTCCCCCACTGGCTGATTATTGAGATGCAGGCTCTGCAGGCCTGTCCCACTGCCGCTTCTAGAAGACTTGGATGTATATCCCCCAGGGGAGGGGGGGAGCACATGTAAACAGAGACCTAAGCTGGCTTTGGTTTTGCAGATGTTTCAGAGAAAAACTTGTAGGAGTGGTCACGTGAAGAGAGGAAGAATGGACTGTGGTTCATCCTTCTAGTGTCTGAGAAGAAGAAAATAGAGGAATACCCTTGTACCAGGATGCCACAACACAAGAGAGCATGAAAGAGAACCTCAGTGGTTCCCATGGCTCCATGTATGGCACCCATAGTACAGGAGGAGCAGGAGTTGTGTGGTTGCTAATTACACACCTTGCTATGGGTTTTTGTCACCACCCCCATGGCTTTCATTGGCTTTTGTCTTCAGACTATTTCCTCGCATCACAAGATGGTTGCAACATATTTCATTGGAAAGAATTGCATCATGTGCTCTTTCCTAAATCAATCATTATAGGGGGAACACAAGTATCATGATTAGTTTCAGCTTTCCCTAAAGAATACGTAGAATTCTGTCCACAAGAAAGATGGAGCAAATGGCTGAAGGTTGGGCAATAACCATGTCTATCATGTGGAGGATTCCTCAGCTGGGAGCTGTTGCACTTTAGCAGCTCACTTCCTATATGTGGGGAAGCTGCACATGAGCTTAAGATGCACATAGCTTCCCCCTATGTGTGGAGAAGCTATGCCCAGGGCTGCTTGGAGGCTGAACAATCACAAGACTCTCCTGCCAGGCTTGGGGCTTTATGGTAATACACTCCTTTGAAACTCTAATTCATTGCTGGTTGATTTAATTTGGAGATTCCATTTACTGGTAGTTTAGTCAATGTTCTTTTGGTTGCAAAGAACAGAAAGCAACACAAACTAGCTTAATCAATTATTCACATAATAAAAAATCCAGGAGGCTGGTTTTGTTTCAATCATAAGCGGATCCAAAATGTCAGTTGATGTCATTAGTGCCCTGTTGTATATCCCATCTTTCAAGGATGTTTTCCTCAATGTTAGCATTTTTCTCAGGAAGACTCCTTCCTTGCTCAAAACGCCCATTTTTCAAGATTAGCAGTTGGAAACAAGACAGACAAAGTCCTTCCATAGAGCTTACTTTCTAGTGGGGTGGGAAACAGCCAGAGAAATGTATGAGCAAGCATATAAATAATTTCATAAATAAGTTAAAATGTTTCCAGATAGAGAGAATACTGTTAAGAAAATAAAGCAGGATATTAGGATAGCATATGATTGGCTGTGGAGGACAATGGTGATATATGATGCGGTTAAGAAAACATCCATTTCTTGTGAGAGCTGAGCTGAGCTATGGACGATGAGCTAGCCAACTGCAGCTCGGGGTGTGGCAAGAAGAGGAACAGCAACTGCAAAGGTCCTGAGGCAGAAATAAACTCAACCTGTTTGAGCAGACAAAAGGCAAGTGTGACTGAGCTCACTCTTAAAGAACTAACAGAAATTAGCCAGATTTAGAGATGAAGAAGTGGGAGGATTGGAGTTTACTTCATGCAAAGAGATTGTGCACGGTGTTGGAATAGCAACTTTAACCAAAAGAGAGAAAATCTTAAAAGCCAGTGTAAGCCATGAGAACAGGGGAAAATATGGAAGTTATGGTCAGTAACATACGAATCTGGGCTTTTCTTCTATTCCTATCCAGGCAAAAGGAGTGAATTCAATGGAGTGTCCTTACCTCATGGGATTCTAAGTCACCTGCTAATAACTTCTAAACATTTCAATAATAGCTACCATTTTATTAAGCACCTACTATTTTCTAGACATTGTAATAAGTGTCTGAGGTACATTATCCAATCTCTAAGTAGATATCATTCCCACCAATCTCTAAATAGATATCATTCCCAACTTACAACTGAAGAACTGAGCCTCAGAGAGTTTAAGTAATTTTCCCACAGTAAATGGCAAAGCTGGGATTCAAAACCAGGTCTTCTGTGTCAAAACTCATGTTCTTTGCACTATTCTGTGCACCATCAAAAGCACAGTTGTATCCAGGGATGGAGTGGGGTAGTAGACGTTGGAAAGGAAAGATGGGCAGCTTCTCCCGAGAGGTTCACAGAGTAATACCCATTTCTTTGAGGAAGTGAATATGCTCAGGGAATTGTGCTTGGCCTTGTTGGCTCAGAAGTAAACTCAGATCAGCCAAGCTTATGATGCTTATGATGGTACAATCAGAATGCCAGCTTCAAATATGATTGCCTGGAAAAGTACAGGCAAAATATATAGTCAACAATATGAAATATTGTCCTAGCCTCCCGAGCCATGGTGGGCCCCCCCCCCCAGGGCCTCGGCCACACCTGCCTGCCGTCTCCAACCAGGCTAGCGAAGGAGCCACCTGTGGGCCAGCCCTATCCCCTTCCCTCCTCCCTCTCTCCTCCCCCTCCCCCCACCTTCCCCTGCTCTGCAACAACAACCTTAGAAGGTAAAAATAATAATAATTATCAATTAATTAATTTTTTAAAAAGAATATGAAATGTTAATTCACAAACATGTTTTAAAAGACAACTTTTGAAGATATCTTTGACACATACAGGTATGTCCTATCCTAGTGCAATGGGTTAAGTCTGTCCTCCAGAAGTTCATGTATTGGATACTTGACCCCAGTTGTAACAGTGTTAAGAGGATGGGAAATCAGATTATGGTTTTCAAAAGGTGGGACCTTTGAGAGGTGATTGGATCATGAGGACTGTGCCCTTGTGAATGGATTAATCCATTCATGAAGTAGTAAGTTATCATGAGCATGATTTTGACGGCTTTACAAGGAACGCAAGTAAGAAAGTTAGTTCTCTTGTTCAGGTCATGCGCTATGTGATACCCTGTTTTGCTGTAGAGAGTTGCAACCCAGAAGAAGGCCCTTACCAGATGTGTTCCCTGGACCTTGGACTTCCCAGCTTCCAAACTCTAAGAGATAAATTTTATTGCTTTATAAATTACCCAGTTTCAGGTATTCTGTTAGAAGCGACACAAACAGACTGATACACCAGGTTGTTTCTATATATGCCATGACATGTTTCTATATATGTCATGGCTTCCAACCTAGCAAACTAAAATCAAGGGTTAATATCCCCTTACTGGTTATCTTTTTGGAAAAAAAAAATACTAATGTTTTTATATTCCAGCATAACCTCACTCTCAAAATGGGAGTCCCAAATTGTACCAAATATTAAAATAAAGAATAATTAAGAGGCAACATGCCCAGAACAGTTATCAACATTGTTACTGAAGCTGAATACCAAAAGACAAGAAAAAAAAGTGAAAGTTTAGGGCC
>NW_007727769.1:181954-183491 GCF_000696425.1 Galeopterus variegatus | reverse complement strand
CCATGACCTATTTTAATCCATGCAAACATTTGTTATTTACACAAAAGCCAAAAATAGTTGTAGTGCACATTTGACTTTTTTTTTTTCCTCTGTACTCCTTAGCATGTGGACCTCTTTCCTATACTTAGATAATTTCACATGAATGTTTCTTGATGTCTTCTTTTCACAGTCAGAAGATGGGAACACCAGATAATCGCTTTCCCAGACCACTTAATAGTTGGAGCAAAAAGCACATGGCCTGGGTTCAGCCTGTCACATGCATCCTTGCGCTTTGAATCTGAAGCTAGTGTTGTAAAGAAGCAAGACTAGTGGAGAATTCTTTCTGATAGTGGCTGCCATGGCTGCACTGTCCATTTTCCTGTGCAAAGGCCAGGAGTTCATTCAGGACCAGTGATTCAGCCCACAGCACCAGTATACTGCACAGGCTATAAGTCCTCTCTGAACAGCATGATTATGACTGCTGTGCTGATGAGCCCCACTTCCTTTTGGCCCATTTTCCAAACCCAGTTCTTAAGTTTTTTCTGAAATTCTCTGAAACCATTTTCAGTAAATCCCTTGTATCTTTAAGCCAGCCAGAATTGTGGCTGATACAATGGCTTACATTTTAAGATTGCACCTTCCTGAAATTTCTGTACTTAATTTTTTATGTTTTTAAAAAAAATCAAACCTCTAATGTTATTTCATTACCCATACCCACTGGCAGATTATGAACATTGAATTCCCTTGTTACTACTCTGCACTGGAAAACAGCAAGCCAGGTAAAGTCCCACATCTTCACTGCCAGTGGCACAAATCAGGCATCCCTCATTACTTAGGGAATTAAATACCAAAGCCACAGTCACCCAAAGCCCTCTGTAGTCTTCTGGTCTTCTTCTGCAGAACTTTCTCACCAAACCAAATGATCTGCTCTTCCTCAAATGTAGTCTACATATTCCCACATTTTTGACTTGTGTTCTTCTGTCTAGAATGTCAAAGTCCTCCACTGCAAATGGTACCCTCTCTATGAATCCTTTCTTAATATCCTTGACTGAATGTCATGTCTCCTTCCTCACCGCCTTATCCCTCTTAGGGCACATATATTACTTTTGCTTACATTATAGTTATCCCACATATTGGTGTTAATTTCTTCCTATCCCTAGATTGGAAGCTCCTTGGAGACAGGTGCTATCTTGTTTCTATTGTCTCTAGCATCTAGCACAATGCCTTGCCCAAAGTGACTACTTTCTGAAATGCATGTAGTTGACCTGAGTAATTATTTCTCTAAAAATTTTGTGCAATGAGCTGCCCATATGATACCTAAATCAGAAAACCTGGCTTTGAGCCTACCCTTGTTAACCTTATCTCTTCTGGCTCTGATTCTCTTCATCTTTAAAATGGGAGATTTGAGCCAGATGATTTTTCAGAGCACTTGCTGCGTTAAGTTCTGTGACTTTTCAACACCTAAGGTAAGAATTGTGGCTTGTTTTCACAGTTCCGTAAAGAAATAATGTTGCCCTGAGGAAGAAGATATGGTATTTCAGGTGGAAGTTTGAATTAC
>NW_007727769.1:179033-180341 GCF_000696425.1 Galeopterus variegatus | reverse complement strand
TGAGCAGTGAGAGACCCTGAAGGGGTTAATCTCCCAGAACCCTCAAGAGTGAGGAATTCCTTTCTTCGGGAAATTAACCATGAATTGGGATTCTCTCCCCACATTTATTTTCCAGACCAGGAATTTACAGAAAAAGAACATAGGCAGGGTAATAGTTTAACAATAGAGGCTAATAACAAGCAAAGTGACATTCCATAATGCAATTTGCAAAAGGTTAAGTCAAGCCACCAACAAAAGCTTGATCTTAGCAAACACTATTTTTCCCTACAGCAATTTCCCAGCATTTTTACATATCAATCAGTAACTTGTCTGTCCTTGAGCCAGCAACCTTGCTGTGTCACAATTCTTTATCTTACAACAGAGACTTTTACCCTGGGGAAAGTTTCCTGTCTTTTGCAAGGTTAACATTTTATATGTACTTTTAAGAAGTTANTAAAGAAATAATGTTGCCCTGAGGAAGAAGATATGGTATTTCAGGTGGAAGTTTGAATTACTGAGATGGTAGTAAGCTAGTGGGTCTCCCCTGCCTTGCCCAGGGCAGCATGCCTACTGGAATCCACCAGTCAGGGAGCAGGAAATCTGGGAAGATGTGCTAGGATGACAGCAGATGACGGATGAGCAAATGAGGGGAAGGAAGGAAATTGAAGGCACCATCTCAAAGAGAGGTGGATGAACTGGAATTTCTAGGCCTTAAGGAAAGAGAGGAAGAAGATATCAATAAGAAAAATCAAAACAAAAAAGGCTTTTGGAGAACATAAGAATTGGTTAAGTAAATTTACTCTTCTGATTTTTTAAAAACAAACTTAATTTTAAATTAGTTCTAGGTTTACAGAAAAATTACAAATATTATATAGAGTTTCCATATACTCCATACCCATTTCCCCTATTATTAATGTCTTACATATGGTACATTTGTCACAACTAATGAACCGATATTGATATGTTATCATTAACTGAAGTCTATACTTTATTCAGATTTCCTCAGTTTATACCTAATGTCCTTTCCCTGCTTTGGATCTCATCTGGGATATGACATTACATTAAGTTGTTATGTCGCCATAAGCTGTGGCAATTTTTCAGACTTTCCTTGTTTTTGATGACTTCAACAGTTTTGAGAAGTACTGGATATCTGTTTTGTAGAATGTCTCTCAATTGTAGTTTATCTGATGTTTTCCTCTTGGTTAGCCTGGGGCTATGGGTTTTCTGGAGGAAGACCACAGAGATTAAAGTGTCATTCTCATTAAATCATATCAAGGGTATATACTATCAACATGACTTATCGCTGTTGATGTTAACCTTGATAATCTG
>NW_007727769.1:175956-177406 GCF_000696425.1 Galeopterus variegatus | reverse complement strand
GGATTCTTATGGCAATGACAGAGTGCAAGAGGGTAAGCTCCATCACACAAACACTCTTTTTGTTTTGTTTTTTTCACAAACACTCTTTAAGTCTCTGTTTGCATCACATCTGTTAACATGTCGAGGTAAATCATGTGGTCAAGTCCAAAGTCAAAGAGGGGTTGCAGTTCCTCCCTCTGCTTTGGTGGGAGGAACTGCAAAGTCACATGGCAAAGGATGTGAACACAGGGAAGGACAAAGAATTGGGGTCAATAATTCAATATACTACAGTTGATCATAATAGCCTCCAATTTCAGTGCAGGGAAGAACTCCATTGACACCACTCCTGATATGGATGCCAGCCAGGAAAGCAGCAAGAGTTATTGTCATTGGTCTTCAGCCATGGCATTGGGGAAGTAGGTTTGGTGGAAAGTGAGGCAGAGGAGGAAACATAAATGCAAAAACATTGTGAAGCTCCCAAATTCTTCTCCTTATCTCCAAGAGCTGTAGCTATACTTTATCTTTTGTTCTTATCTTCTCTCTTTTTCTTACTCCTCCCACCCAGGTCTCAGATGTTCTTGAAAAAGAAAGAGCAAGGGAAGGGGAGGTTAAAAACATTTTCTCAAACTTCTCCCCAATTCAATCCAAACCAATGACACAAAAGCTAATTTCATGCTGTGAAACAAATACCCATGTGACTATGACATAGGGATACATTATTTTGATGCTCAATTAAGACATCTTGTAACCCCATCAAACTTATTGTCAGAAATTACCTTTCTTCAGTGTGACACCTGCTTTTTCTGCTTTCTTCAATGCCCTCCCCCCCTTTTCTTTCTGTTTATAATGTCCACTTCTTTTGCTCAACTCACTGAAACACTTACTCTTTTATGGAATGACATGTTACCTGATTCTAGAATCACAATAAAGCCAATTGAGATCTTTACATTTGTTGGAATTTTGTCCTTTTACAGTAACTTGAGCCCATTTTGGAGTGAGAAACCATTTCTAACATAAAAGATTGATGTATATGTATTAAATGGCTCACCCAAGTAAAATAAGAGTTGTTCAGGCATGTTCTTCCAGGGAATCAGAACCTTGTAATTGTCATTTATGATCTATATAATTCAGATACCTGAGATAATGTCTTATGCAAGCAGTAAGTCTTGCTCAACCTGCATGGGATACACATACAGTCACATTTCTTTTATTTTTCCAGTCAATTCATTGCAAATCAATTTACCCTTAGTGATAAGAACTAGAGAATTTCCTTTTCAAGACCTCTCTATGTTCTCCACCTGAATAATCCAAGAATTCAGTCCAGTGCAGGGCACTCCTGTTTTCCAAGTATCAGTAAAAGAGAGAGATTTGAGTCTACCAGCATGGTGGCTGTGGTTGCTACCAGTGTTTTGTTACTGGATTCCAGGTCCTGGATCCTTTTTTTTTTTTTTTTTTTTTTTTTTAAAAAATG
>NW_007727769.1:148662-175214 GCF_000696425.1 Galeopterus variegatus | reverse complement strand
GGGCCGGCCCGTGGATCCTTTATTTAGTATCTTTTAGATTCAAATATTCACTGAGCACCTTCTGCGTACCAGACACTGGGCTTACACCAGGGACAGAACAAGAACACTCTAGACACAGCTCTGTCCTTATGAGATTCTCCCAATATCATGGTCCAGTAGATGATGCCTTTACTGGAGCAGACACACAGATCTGCTTAGGGAGATGCCCCATGGTTGAATTCCACCATTGCAGCTGTCCTGGGTCACACACAGACTCACACAGTAGACCTTACAAGCAGGGTCTTGAGAATTCTGGCTCTCAATCACACACTGAAGCAGAAAGAATCTACTGCCATGCCCAAACACTGAGCCCCTGGTGACAAGCCCAAGTAATCAACTGAGACCACTCCTGCCCTTCAGATGAGTGTCCTTTGTAGAAATTGGTGCCTTGCCTGCCAGCAGATCTCAAGGGGTTATTCTGACAGGCTTCCCTAACTCCAATTTCAGCAGCTCAGGTTAGAGTGTTGGTCCCTCTTTCCCAAAAATCTCTGGCCTCCTTGCTTGTGTTTACTCAACAAATGAAAGCCACTCAAGAAAACCTTCACAGAACAATCGTGACTAGTGGGTCACCATCCCAAGATAACTCCCTGACTCTATCTACAGGAAAGAAAGAAGCTGAGATAAATGAAACAATAACCTGACATTGTCTTTAGGGAGAGAGGACAGGACGAAACACTCTACTCAACTCCAGTGAGATCTTATTTATACATCATATGTTCTAATAAACCTTGTGATTTTTTTCTTCTAACTAGATCAACACAGAGCAATGTGATGCTTTTGGGGAAACAAAATGAAAGGACAGCAATTTTCCACAAAAGCAAAAATATATGTGTATGTATGTGTGCACATGCATGCATGCATGTGTGCATATGTGCGTGTTGTGTAGAGTGCTATACACAAATATAACATATTTATATATTTATGCCACTGTATGCTTTACATAGGGAATTTTGGTTGTCTGTCACTTAGTTATCTCATAAAGTCTAGCAACAGCCGTTTCTGATGTCTCCCCTACAAATCTTCAAGTCACTAACCAGAACTGATGATGAAGCTAAGCAGCACAGATGAGTGGGCCTGCTGGAGAGCTGCTTGCTAGTGTACGTGATATGCTGCAGTGAGACAGATCAGGCTTTAGCACTAGACAAAACCCCACCTGGATTCCAGTCTCTACCAGTTAATAGGTTCGGCTCTGGACAAATGGCTTAATTTCTCTGGTTTTCCCTCTTGTAATATGGGGGATGTGGGGGTGGGGGGAAAGAATGACTTTTCAGGGTTATTGTGAAGACTAAATATAATGTTTCTGGTATGGTAGCTGGTATTCAAAACAAAAGAGCAATTAATATTGCAGTTTGGAGGAAGAAGTTAGTTTTTGCTTCATAAGATTTTTGCAAAATGTAATATATCTAAAGCTGCTTGTATTCCCTCATATCCATTGTCCCCTTCTTTAATAATAAAGCAATAGTTTTAGTTGGACATGTGGTCACCAGCTAAGAACGATATTTGCTTTTTCTCTAGAAGTTGGGAGGTCATGTGGCTAACTACTGGCCAATGGAAA
The DNA here is from genome assembly GCF_000696425.1 of Galeopterus variegatus. NCBI lineage: Eukaryota > Metazoa > Chordata > Mammalia > Dermoptera > Cynocephalidae > Galeopterus > Galeopterus variegatus. The sequence continues at coordinate 173,620 of NW_007727769.1, read as the reverse complement.
CATATGAGAGGAAGTGCTATATACAACATCTGTGTCATGCATTTAAAAGAAAAAAGCATTTTCTCCCCCTCTTCCACCTTACTCATTCTCCCTATTATGGGTTAAATTGGGTACCCCCCAAAATTCTTATGTTGAAGTTCTAACCCCCGATACCTCAGGGTGTAAACTTAGTTGGAAATAGGATCACTGCAGATGTAATCAGTTAAGATGAGGCCATTAGGGTGGGCCCTAATCCAGTATGACTGGTGTCCTTATAAATAGGGGAAATTTGGACACAGGAACAGACACATGTTTTAGGGAGAAGACCCACCAGCAGAAGACAAACATTAGCCATCTATAAGCCAAGTAGTGAGACCTGGAATAGAACCTTCACTCACAGCCCTCAGAAAGAACCACGTCTGCTGACACCTTGATTTCAGACTTCTGGACTCCGGAGTGAGACAATCAGTTCCTGTTATTTAAACAACCCAGTTCCTGGTACTTTGTTGTGACAGCCCTAGCAAACTCATATGCTCCCCGTCTCTTTTCACACTTATTGCAGACTAGGATGTGGACCCAGTACTCATGGTGGGGAGCCATACTTGACCATGTGGACTAGGGAACATGGAAGACAGCACCATGGAGCCACCATTTCAGCCCTGAGCACTTACACTTGGAGCACTATGTGAGAAAGAAAGAAACTTCTGTCCAGTTTCAACTGTTTTTTGTTTCAGAGTCTGGACTGATATCCTAACTAAAACGATGATTAGTAAGCAGCCCTGTTTACTAGGGGAGGCTGTCAAGGCAACATTCAGTGTAACTCTTGGCCAAGTGCAATGTGCTAGTTTGTTTGGGGTTTTTTTGTTTGTTTGTTTGTTTTTTGTTTTTGTTTTTAAAAAAGGATGACCGGTAAGGGGATCTCAACCCTTGGCTTGGTGTTCTCAGCACCACACTCAGCCAGTGAGCAAACCGACCATCCCTATATAGGATCTGAACCCCTGGCCTTTGGTGTTATCAGCACCGCACTCTACCGAGTGAGCCACAGGCCGGCCTGCAATGTGCTAGTTTGGATGGAAGATGTTTACAATTTGGGCTGGAGCTTAGGAGAAAATGGGTGCCCTTGTCCTATAAACTAAATGCAGCCATTCAGAGAAACAAAGTTGGAATTCAGTGAACTGTTCTCCTGTTGTTATATGGTTTAATAAAATGACCTCCTCTAGAAGATTTCTTCTAATAACTGGTTCTCTTGCTAGTCAAATTAGTTCCTGTTGTAATTGTTATTATTATGACACTTACTAATTATTATCCTCCTCCCTATTAATGGCATGTGTACTTTTCACATTTTGCTCTCATTTGGGCTTTGAACGTGCTGGGGAGGTGTAACAGATGTGACTCCTTTAATAGTCAGCATTTAGGCTGAGTCTGCCTGATTGAAAAAAAATCAGATAATTATCTGGATTTTATATTCAAATGTATGGCACTGTGTCAATGACAAACAAAATATTTTTGATTCAAGTTTTTAGTTTTCACAAATATAACCAGAAATGAGATCTTCTTGAAATTGTTAAATAGGAAACAATTCCTCTTATTTCTCAGTGTCTTTTCTGGTATCTCCAGATATAATAAGTCTTTCAAACCCAAATACTGCTCTCATATCCCATTGCTGAGAAACCAATTCTAGATTGCAGTTAAGCAGTTTTATATTCTCAGGGGTGTGAAGCAGAAAGCTCCATACCTCATCAGAACCTGAGAAGCTGTCTCACAACAGTGGGGAAAACAGTATGATGCTTTGGATAAAGGGATCAAAAGACACAAGGTTCTTAGTGAGTTTCTAATTGAAAAGATTTTCTCTCCTTTTAAAACAAAAAGTTGTATGACAGTAGAAAGAGACAGGATATTAGAAATATAGTTTTAGGACTGGTTTGGTCACTACCCCATTGTAGAGCTTTGTAGTTTGTCTCAGTTTTCTCACCTATAAAATAAAGATAGGGCTGGCTGGTTAGCTCACTTGGCCAGAGTGTGGTTTTGGTAACACCAAGGCCAAGGGTTCAGATCCCCATACAGTCCAGCTGCCAGAAAAAATAAATAAATAAATATAATTTATATCTGACAATATCAATTAGAGATTGAGTTCAGTTGCATGGAACAGAAACCCTAATTAACAGTGGCTAAAATAATAGAGATTTATTATTTTTCTCACATAGTGAAAAGTCTGGAGATGGATGCTTGTTGAGCAGTTCAAGAAGGTCCAAGTGGAGGTCTCTAGGTTTCTCTCAGCTTCTTCTCATTTCTTGGCAAGATAGTTGATCCAGCTTCAGCCATAACGCTGGTATTCAGGCAAAGACAAGGGGCAGTTGAATCAGTCTCCCTTTGAAATAATTTTTCCTGGAAGGCTCACCTAACAACCTCTACCTATATCCTAGTCATATGGCTACCCCTATCTCAAGGGAGGCTGAGACAGGGAGGTTTAATCCAGGCCCATTGCCCCCTCAGCAAAATCAAGGATAGGTGAGGAGATAAAGGGAGGACAGTTGTATCGTAGGTAACTGGCAGCCTCCGATATTCTTTCTCAATTGGTGGACAGTAATTATAATCATGAAAATGACATTCTGTTATTCAAAACACATTTGTTAAACATTCACTATATGTAGAGCACCAAAAGCACTTTGAAAATGGTAATGTTAAATAAGACAGTCCTATGAAGCATGACTCGTAGTGTGTAAGTGTCGTTTCCTTCAGGGGACAGCAGTGCGCCAACGCCCACCACAAGCAGGGCCAGGGAGGATGTCGCATCGTCAGGCTTTCATGGTCAGTCTTCCTTTCCAACAGCAGCACAAACGTGAAAGCTTATTGGCTAGAGGTTGAGTATATTGTGAGGGCTGCGTAAGAGAGAAACTTTTCTCCACAACAGTACTCAACTTAGCTGCTAACCAAAACTATTTCCTCTATATTCAATGCGGGCATCATTTACTCCCCCAGACTGCATCTGACTCCCATAGTTCTGTGCTCCCATAGTTCTAGGTAAATTCTACCACCATATAGTACTTTTCACAGTGTATTGAAATGATCTGTTTGTCCCATTCTCCTCTTCACTTTCCCCAGAATGGCCTCTGAACTTCTGGTGGTGAGAAACCACAGCATTCATCTCTGTATTCTCAGTGACTATTACAATAACTAGGCATAACTGCTCAGTAAATGCTTGTCAAATGGCTGAAAGGATGAATGAAAAACGAATCAATAAACAAGTTTGGGCCGGCCGATGGCGCACTGGAGAGTGTGCCGCTTGGGAGCATGGCGGCGCTCCCGCCGAGGGTTCGGATCCCATGTGGAGACTGGTTCCCGCTCACTGGCTGAGCGCGGTGCGGGCGCAACACCGAGGGTTGCGATCCCATTGCCGGTCCCCGGTACGGGCGTGACACCGAGGGTTGCGATCCCGTTACCGGTAAGTAAAAAAAGACAAAAAGGAAAAAATAAAAAATAAAATAAACAAGTTTGATGGATATATATCTGCTAAAGAGTGAGGTGTGTTCTCCATTTCAGTAGATAAAAGCTGATAGTGTTATAAAGGGCAGACAATTGGCATCTTAGCATTAAGCAAGGAATACAGACTTTATGAATATGTACTCATCCATAAGTTATTGGAGTTGCCACATTCAGGGATAAATGTAGAAGCCAAAGAGGCCAAGATATGGTGTCCTATATACATATTGTTTCTTGGTGGTTGGAATGATATACCCAGGGAACAGAACAATATTGCAGACATCTAAATGTTATTACTCCTGCTTCTTCTGAATACCTTAAACTGTCCATACAGTCAAAAAGTTATGGCACCTGGGTTTGGAGTAAGATAACTGCTGTCAGCATATCATGTCCTAAAGCAATCACATGGATCGGTTGCTCCCTTCTCTTTCTTAATTATGTTGCCACAGGCCACTGGGCCAGCTTAAGGCATCCCCATGAGAAGGCCTGATTTTCCATGCACAGGACATAAAGCCTATATGCTATGGATATGTTCCAGTGTTCTTTTCTTGTCTCTTTTCCTCTCTCCCTCCCTTCCTTCCTCTATGTCTTTATTTTCTTTCTTTTCTCCTTCTCTTTCTCCTTTTTCTTATTTTGTTTAACTTGTCAAAGCTTAGTATACCACAGAAGAGGAAATATTATGTTACAGCTCAATGAATTTTTACAAAGTAAACACAGTCATATAACCATACCTATATCAAGAAATAAAACATGGTCAGCACCCCCAAAAGTCCTTCTCTTCACTCCTTCTAGTTGATAACTAAAAAAAAAAAAAAATCCGCTCTGAGCATGTCAGCTAAATTGGAGTGCCTTGGAAAATCTGGGATGAGTCAGATGTCACGTCCCATGTCCTAGAAAACGTTATCATAAGACCAATTTTACTTAGAAGCAGACAGACTGATACCAGAAGTCATAAAATAATCTGGAATGCTTCTTGTAACCCTGACCATAGATCCCTGCATATAGGATGTAACCTAGTAACAATCCCAAATCTATATGTCACATACAATCAATAGAAAGACAGATGTACTGATTAGGTGGGGAGGTCCTCTTCTCTCCCTTTTGTTTCTCTTCCTTTGTGTGATTATAAAATGCTGAATTCTGCTGACCACCTTCAAAGCACATTCCGAAGCTACTTGGCTATGTGTCTTCCAGGACTGCAGTTCCTTATAAACACTCAAATAAATTCCTTGCTATATATATTTGGCCTCAGTATCTTTTTTAAGATAACACAGTCACTGCAGAGTTACTGTTATCCTGACTACTAAAACACAGTTTAGTTTCACCTGTTTTTGTACTTTATATTTATGGAATCATACAGAATGGGTGATTCTGGACTCCAAAATTGCCCCCAGAGATCCTCAACTTCTGGTATTCATGCCAACTTTTAGGTATGTGGAGGCAGACATTTTGTAGTCATTGAAGGGCATGACCATCCCCAGCAATATACTTGATATGAACTCTGTTACTTAAAAATCTTTGGGCCGGCCTGTGGCTCACTCGGGAGAGTGTGGTGCTGATAACACTAAGGCCACAGGTTCGGATCCCATATAGGGACGGCCGGTTCGCTCACTGGCTGAGCATGGTGCTGACAACACCAAGTCAAGGGTTGAGATCCCCTTACCGGTCATCTTTAAAAAAAAAAAAAAAAAATCTTAGAACTATGATTGGCATCAAACGTAGAAATGGAAAATTGTCTGTAATTTTTAGGAGGAGCCTTAAGTGACTAAAAAAGATAAGAATAGCAGGAGATGTAAAGAACTTGGATGGCTGGCCAAATTTGGGAAATATCTAAACCACACAAATAGTATAGGAAGTAATTTGTATTTCTTCAGGCTTATGTTGCCTAACAGTGAATTGTACACAGTTCATTCTTAGAGAAGGATATTAAATTCTAGCACACTACCTGGCCCTGCAAAGAACAATACCTACATGGTTGGGATGGTAAAATTGCTGTTTATTGGTTGTGTTTATTTTCCTTTGCTGCATAACCAATTACCACAAACTTAGTCACTCAAAACAACACCCATTTATGAGCTCACGGTCTATAAGTCACAAGTCCAGGCACAGTGTGACTGGGTGCTCTGCTTACGGTCTTTCAAATGTCAACATGTTGGCAGGGCTGAATTTCTTTCTGGAGAGTCCATGGAGGATCTGTTCCAAGCTCATTCTTGATGCTGGCTAAATTCAATACCTTGTTATTATAGGACTGAGGTTCCTCTTTCTTCATTGTCTGTCAGCCGGGGGCCACTCTCAGCTCCCAGAGGCCACCTTCATTCCTTACAATGTGGCACCCTCCATCTTCAAAGCCAGCAATGGCACATCAAATCCTTCTCCTGCTTTGAATATCCTTGACTTCCCTGTCTCTGACCTCTAAACCCAGATTTAAGGAGTTCCTGTGATTAAGTCACTACTACCCATATCATCTCCCTGTCTTAAAGTCAACTGATTTGTGACCTTAATTACATCTGCAAAATAAGTTCACTGCAACTTTTATATTAGTATTTGGGAGGTATGTGTATACCAGGGTAGGGAATTTGGGGGGATCATCTTAGAATTTTTCCAATTATATTGGTTTTCAATTTTAGAATCTAGGGCCAGCCCCGTGGCTCACTCAGGAGAGTGTGGCGCTGGGAGCACCGAGGCCGCAGGTTCGGATCCTATATAGGGATGGCCGGTGCACTCGCAGGCTGAGTGTGGTGCAGACCACACTGTGCTGAGGGTCACGATCCCCAAAAAAAAGAATCTACCTTAGACTCTAGACCAGTAGTTCTCAACTGGGGTGAAGGGAGATTTTGGCCGTCTTCCCCAGGAGACATGTGGCAATATCTGGAGACATTTTTGGATGTCATCTAATGGGTAGAGGCCAGAGATACTGCTAACCCACCTACAATGTATAGGAGAGTCCCTACCACAAAAAATTATCTTGCCCAAGATGTCAGTAGTGCCAGCACTGGGAAACTCTGCCTTAAACAAGCATGAAAGACAATTATTATTATAGTAGAGTTATAACTACCAATATAAGCCATGTGAATGTAAAAGTATAGCTGATGTGACACAAGATAGAAAGATAGGAGGAAAAGGAAAAAAGAGTGTGGGGTATTATCTATATCTGACATAAAGAGGAAGCTGAAATTCTAGATTAATGGACAATGAATGGACGGTCATTATATTATTTAAAGTTACAAAGATAAAGAAAAACAATAGTAAAACTATCAAGCGCTAAGATGAGGAGGGAGAAGGGAAGGGGAGTAAGGAGTAATAAGGAGGCAACAGATATTGCCTAAAATTAATAAACAAATGATACTTCCAGCATTTCATTTGAAATTATGCAGGTAACTACTAGAGAACTTAAACTTTTAAAAGGATTAAAAGAGGTTATCTCAAGGAAGTAGGTCTGGGAATAGAGAGGATAGGGTGGGAGAATGTTTTTTGTTATAAATTCTGCTGTACTTTTGGATCTTTTTTTAAACCATGTACTTGTAGGGCCGGCCCGGTGGCGCACTGGATAGTGCGCGGCTTGGGAAGCGCGGCGGCGCTCCCGCCCGAGGGTTCGGATCCCACATACAGACCGGTTCCCGCTCGCTGGCTGAGCGAGGCGCGGGAGCAGCACCGAGGGTTGCGATCCCGTTGCCGGTCCCCGGTCCGGTACAGGGGCAACACTGAGGGTTGCGATCCGTTGCCGGACACGGAAAAAGACAAAAAGACAAAAAAAAAAAAAAAAAACAAACCATGTACTTGTATTACTTTAACAAAAATGAAATTTTTAAAAAAGAAAACTTAGGGGGTTAACCTAGGTGATTTACTCACATTACAGTAGCAATATTTTCTCATAATACAATAATAGTACATGGTACAGTAAAAATGATGTTTTACTAGGCACATGTGATAGCCTATAAAGTGGAATTTCTTTAAGAATCTGGGCTTCCGGTCAAGACAGCAGAATAGAAGGTCCCCAGTGTCACTCTCCCCCACAAATCAATCAATTTACACTATTGAAAAGCAAGACAGCCAAGCTGTGGCTGCTAGAGCTCAGGGGAAGAGGAGGAGAGACCTATGGAGTGCATGAAGGCGGGAGAAGCCATGACGAGAGAAGGAAAGAACTGCTCTTACCATTTTGAATCCCAGCCACTTCCAGGCTGGCCTTGGTGAGGGCATGGAGCAGGAGCCAGCAAAAGCCGCAGCTGTGCCCTTCGGATGAAGCTGCTTGGAGGCTGCAGGGGAGAAGAGGGCCTTGGAGGCCCCAGGCCAGCAAGACCGCTAACAGGGTTCCCACGTACCCACATAGGAGCAAAGAGTCACAACAACTGAAAAAAAGGAGCCACTCAGAGGCCAGTGAGTCATACAAAGGGACCAGCACACGGCCTGCCCTGTGGGAAATATTTGGAGTGTGGACGGTGGAGGAGATGGGCCCAGCGGGGGAACACTGGGACACAGCAAAAGGACAGCTGATCTGCCCCCCAATCAGCACAGGACCACTCTATGTAGACTGGTCAGGAACATAGAACTGCAGGGGGTGCAGTTTGCTGAAAAGACTCAGGCCCAGACCAGAGTGTCTACACAACCCAGGTATACTGGATCTCATGAGACCTGGAAGTACCTATAAAGCCAACTACTAAAACCTGAGCTGCACAAAAAGCCTTCCCCAGAGTATCAGCAGCAAAGCAGCAATTTAGCTCAACTACAGAGCTCAAGTGCTGGTCCCCACAGGAAGTTCCCCCATTTTAGAAGTAAACAAAGGACAACAAATTAGTTCCAGTGCAGAGTTTAAGTAGTGAAAACAGTGAATAATTCAACACAGAACTGAAATTAAAAACAAAATACCCACAGCCCAAAGACAAAGTTTGATATTAACTAGCAAAGCTCTCACTTCAGCAAAGAACACCTATAAAACCTAGAAAGACTGGAAGCCCCCTGGGCTCCCAAGCCAAGGAGGGGGGAGGGCTGGGGTCTAAGCCATGCCCCTGACCCCTGACACCCACAACCACCCCAGCGATGACCACTGAGAAACCCCAGGAAGTGCCCCAGGCCACTGAACTAGGACAGTGGGGTCAAGGATTTCAGCCATGCCCCCCCAACACCCACACCCAGCCCAGTGATGACCACCAAGCCACTGCAGAAAGTGCCCTTGTCTCCCAAGCTGCGCAGTAGGGTGCCAAGAGCCTCAGTCATGGCCCCCTGACACCCACACCCAGCCCAGCAACAACCACCAAGCCGTCAGAGGAGGCACCCCAGGTTCTCAAGCCAGAGAGTGGGGGCCATGCACCACCACCCCCGAACACCTGCAACAAGACGAACAATGACCACTGAACCACTGCTGGAAGTCCCCTGGTCTCCCAAACCAGGGTGGTGTGGGTCTGAGGGCTTCAGCCACACCCCACTGACATCAGCGTTCAGCCCAGCAATGACCTGTCCTTCCACAACCAGGCACACTGCTGCTGCCATGGGGCCATGCCTGGGGTCCTGAGGTTGGAGCCGGGGACTGACCCCTCCTTCTGCAATCAGGCAAGGAGCACACCAAAAACACCAGTTCCATGTGGGTGGTTCACACAGCCACACAATAACCATGGCTGCCGCAAAAGCAGCTAGACACCACAACCACTGTGCAGATGTTTCACCAGCCACTGGAGTGCATTGACACAAGGAGAGTCACAAACAGAGACCAAAGAAAAGAAGAGGACATCTCTCTCCACAAAGCCCATTCCAGAGTGATAAAAAAAGCATCTGCTCTATGATAATAGTGGGGGACCTGAACACACCTCTCAGCATTGGACAGATCATCTAGGCAACAAATCAACAGAGTAACCGTTATTGTTTCAGAAGAAGGGAAGAAATCTAGGGTTATCAGACGTGGGAGGGTGAGGGAGTGGGGATACGGAGAGATTGGACAAGGGGCATGAAGAATAAGTATGATTTGTATTAATATATATGTTCATTATATTGATTTGATCAAATACATCAATGTTGAACCTCAAAAATATGTATAATCAATTATGATTCAATAAAAAATAAATGAATAAATAAAAATAAGAATCTGGTCTCCTGGGCATGCTGTCCTCAGACAAAGTTTTAATCATTTGCATTGCAGAAAAGTCAGTTTTTAAAAAAATATATTATGTAAAACTACTATCATTTACAGTTACCCCAAAATTGTATAGAATTATGAATGTAGACTAGAAGGAGAGAGCAAATTAAAAATACTTCAAGTTGTTAGTTGAAAGGATGATTAATGTAGGTGAAAACTATACAGGTCTTCACTGTGCCCTTCTTTCAACTTCTGCTTATGTTTGGAAAACTTTCTAATAAAACAGTTGGAGAGAAATTATAACTATATACTCCTCTTAAAATATTATACGAAGATAAGTATTTTCTTTTCATTTTTCAGTTGAGTATATTATTGGCTTCATTTGCTTAGTGTACAATTGTTCATCTTTAAAAAATACAATATTTTGTTTTGCCCTGTTGGCTGACAGTAAGGAAAATTTATAACCAACAATGGCCAAGTTCACTTGAGGAATCGTCTTTGTAGATTCATTTGTAAACTCTTAAGAAGGAGTTTTATGGTCATATGTTTCACGTCTCCCTCGACGTGCCCCTTTTCTGTTCCTCTTGCTGTGGTCTTTCCTCTTATGGCAGATGTTGCCTTTGCCATGTCCCTTGGCTGCTTGGGCCTGCACCCACCGCTGAAGAGTGTGATTGCGCGGGCTGACACAGATTCTTCTGCGCTTGACACGAAGGCTGCCAAGAAGTGAAGAAAAAAATCGCTGATCAAACACACAAACAAATAAAAACGTAGTGACGTCTAGGCAGTTCCTACTTTTGAAAACAGTATTCTTCGGGACTGAATCCTAAAGCTAAGCACCACAATGTGAAGTCTTGACTTCACACACACACCGTTCCCTGTGGGTCCACAGTCATCAGCAGGAAGTATTAAAAGAGGAAGAGAAAAAGGAATTAGACGAGATGGAAAAGGAGAAAATGGGGGAAAAGGAGAAGAGGAAGAAGAAGAGGGGGAGGAGGAAGAGAAGAGAAAATAGTAAAAACCAAGTTAAAACGATTCTCTTCCCTGACTCTAGGCTTCAGCCCACCAAATCAGTTCATCCTCACCATTCGTCTCAAACACAGCCCTCTCCATGAAGTTTTCTAGATCCTTTCAGCTAAATGCCCTCTTTTTTCCACTCTGATATCCATGGTGAGACTTCCCTCTCTACTAGCACTCAGTGCATTCTGTTTTTTATTCGAGTACTTGTCTCATCTCTCTCACTGGAGTTATGCTCCCTGAGGAAGGAACAGTCTAGAAGTATCTTGAAAAGGCCTTGTTCACAGGAGGAACTAGTAATTCACTCTAGATGTACAGTGAAAATTGTTCAAAATAAGGACAGTCTGGTTTTGTATTCAACAAAACAATCAACTAAAATGTACTAGGTATTTGTTAACATTTTAATACACTATGAATCTATGTCATAGCTCAGAATTTGTTTTCATCTTCATTTTTCTATATGAAGTTTTGACATCGGGCTGGAGAACGCTAGGAAGCATTCAAAATTTTTGGTAACTAGAAGAATTTCTCATTTCAAAAGATGCTGTGACTTTTAATTCCCTATCAGGTGCCATACAGCTCTTACCAAATGTCGCAAACCCTACTGGCTTTACACGTGTGATATTTCTGTGTCCAGATAAATTTTAACACTTGACCTTGTTACTCAGGGAAAAAAACAGGGGGATAGACAGTAGGCTGCCATTTCTCCAGATGACGCAAGTGGAATCATTATCAGCTAATGTAGGGACTCTTGAGATGGGGGAAGTGGAGAAAGGTGTAAATGAGCTTTAACATAATAAAAGCAGCATGTGGGGGGATATTAATTTGAAAGAAGTGGGGCATCTTAATAAGAGGATCATACGTTCCCTAAGTGTACTGGATTTAGACATCTTCAAAAGGAAAGCTAATTCTTACTTTGGCCAGTTGGTTTGCTATTGTAGGAGAAAACTTGGCTGTAGCACAGCTGTGGAGGAAAAACAGAAAACTGGGGTTGAAGCTCCTACCTGTTCCAAAGGACTAAAACTCTCTCCTCTCCCTGTGGTGTCAGCAAGAACCCAAGCAAATAAAAACTTCACTGACATCCAGATAAATCTATGGGGTACACAGGAAGGAACTAGGACTCAACTCCATTATTAAAGTGATGAGTGATGAGCTTCAGGAAGGGCCATTAGCACTGGGGCTGAAGGAGAGAACTGGATGGGGAAATACAGACAGAGGATTCAGAGAGTTGGGGGGCCACAGGAGAACAGGCAATAACCAGCATGTGGGACTCTTTTCAAAGGCCCACCTGATGAGGTCTCAATTTTCCAATGAAATTCAAGGGAAATAAATCAGCTACTAGAACACAGCTCCCGAATCTGAGATGCTATGATGTTTAGAATCCTAAATTTGAAAAACTGCTCTCAAGCCTCTATTTGTATTTCCATGTGTATTCCATCAGGATAAAAAGATATGACATAATTAATGCTGAGAAAGGAGGTAGCCTATTCCACATGTCCTCCCCTACCCCCAACTCCATGGTATTCTGATGGGTATTGACCCTCCTTCCACCACCCCCTACTGTGAATTTCTAGGTGGAGAGTTTTGACTGTAAGAAATCATGAGGCTGATCCCCTGATTTTTTCACCCACAGTAGCGTAACTAGAGACAGGCCAATAGGCCTAAAGGGATGGATCTACCATAGAGATTATACCTACAATTTTTTGCTAAACTTTATTTCTTTACCCATTCCTCTAAACACAGCAGACCTTCACAACCACTTCTGAGAAACCACTCAAGCCTCCCAGATAACTTTATTTAATAACCCCAAATTTTCTTCCCAACGGATAACATCTGTATGTTTCAAGAAACTTCAGGCCTCTGGCTGAGATAAACAACTTTTCATTGTATTTATGTTAAGAAACAGACAGAAGCTCTTTTATAAAGTCACCATAGAGGGACTTAAACAAGCAAACTGCTGTCTCAGCCATCAAAAATTAGAATGATCATTTACAGCATCTGAAACAAAGGACCTATTTCTAGGCAGAAAGGAACTGAAACCTAGTGAGCTCACTGAAAGTTAGTTTATATTAATTGTCATTAATGATAACATATAATACTTTGAAATTATATTTCCAAAACTTGTAATGTTTTCTGCATCTAAAACACTAGTCTCAAACCGTAAAGTCTTTACACACAGTCAGGGTTAAGGGAGTACATTTTGGATAAGTAAAGCTTTGAAATTATATTTCCAAAACTTGTAATGTTTTCTGCATCTAAAACACTAGTCTCAAACCATAAAGTCTTTACACACAGTCAGGGTTAAGGGAGTACATTTTGGATAAGTAAAGACAAGCTCTGTAGTGAAACAATTTGAAAACAAGAGAATCTTTATCTATTTATGTTGAATGTCAGGAAACACAAAAGAGAGGATCTGTAATTTATGATTCAAAAAATACTACATAGTTGAATTTAATTTTAGTTGAGACCAGGACATAACTACTCTAATTTTCAGCTTTCTTATCAACACAGAGAGGTCAATTTACAAACTTATGTTTGGATTTCTAGATCCAAGTGATTGGCTTCATAGTTTCCCTTTAATTAAAATGGAGCTCTTTTTAAAATGAAGACTCGTGTTTTTTTAATCATATTTTTCCTTATCAAAGTGAAGACAACGTCATTTCTATTCCTATACTTGTTAGATCTCTGACACCTGCTTATCCCAAAGAAACTTCTCTAAAAATCCTCTTACCAGTAATGTTCTCCGAACCCTAACCCAGAATCTGCCTCTTACTCTTATACAACCAAAGAAACTTCTTCTGATTTTGTTTTTGGGGGTTTTTTCTTGGCAGCTGGCCAGTAGAGGGATCTGAACCTGTGACCCTGGTGTTATAAGGCTCACTCTAACCAACTGAGATAACTGGCCAGCCCTCCAACCATTTTTCTCTAAGCCTTCCTGGGAGTCCCACAGAAGCCCTTACAAGCTCTCAAGCCTCTTTTAGTTGGAGGTGACATATGCCAAAGAGATGGAAGGAATTCAAAGGAGTTGAAATTTTGGTGTTTCTGAGAGCAACCAGCGCTGTCTCAGACAGATTTATTTCAGCTCTGTCAACCCAACACAAATATCCAGATGTTTTCAATTATCTAGAGTATTGTCTATTCATAAACTGTCTATGAGTTTTTCACTTTCCAACTATTGCCAACAGTGTTTATTAAGATTAAATAAGATTTAATGAAAGACTGGTGGAATCTCGTCCAGGCATATACCATAAGAGTTTTTCAAAGAAGTCAGGAACTTGAAGCTCCCCAAGAAGGCACCTCCTTAGTATGTATGAGGGTACTTCGGAAATGTTGTGCAAAAATAGAATTAAAGATAATACAAATCTTTCCATGAGCTTTTTGAAGTAACCCTCACATGTCCAGGGATTTTCTCCCATGAAAGATGTTTACATATTCATAGAAAAAAAATTGCAAGGAATTCACAGGCCCTGACCTGAAGAGAGTCTATCAATGGGTAGCTTACAAACACTTCCTCTGAACTTTTAAGAACTCGTGTCTTGGAACAGTGTTTCTGTTGAGTAATGGATAGATCCCTCTGAAAGAGATCTAAAATCACCAGAGGTGGAGTGCAGAAGTCAGCTGGATTGATCATTGATCAATAAATATTTGTTCTTTGAATAGATAAGGAGGTAGGTTCGTGACTGAATCTGGAGCTCAGGCATAAGCAAAGGGCTTCTTTATAGCCCACAGAAAGGGACACCCAGTGACTCCCCAGCATCTTCTAGAACTGTAAGTGGCATTAAAACCAGCATGAGAGGGAGATCCCTAATACCTGAATGCAATGGAGTTTTGGGAGAGCATTTAATGGTTAGTCCCGCTATCCATTTGGTATGACTTTGGAGGAATAGTGCTCTGAACAAAGAGACCTGGGCTCATGTCCCATTTCTGCCCTTCACTAGCTGTATGACACCGGGTGAACTATGTAATCTCGGTCACAGCTTTCACCTGTGTGTGATGGGAGCTAATTTATTTCTTCTTCACAGCCTTGTTGTCAAGAGTCCAGATTTGCTAAACATTAATGCAGTTCAGTTTTTAAAGCCTCTACACAGATGTAAGTACATATAATTCTAAAGCTTTTAATAACTGAGCCTGGATGGGGGGTGGGGGATGGGAGGGGTGAGAAGGTTTACCATGAGCCAACACCCCAGAATTAAAAGCAAGGAAGGGCCTTTGTGATTAGATTGCACGGAGCACTTGTGACAGGTGCAGACATTTTTATACTTCTCTTTGAATCTTATAATATGCTCCTGATGAGTTCAGAGAGTTAAAATGACAGCAACCCATATACTTGCCTGGAAAAGTTACTGTTAAAGCCATGAAATATAACAGAGTCACCTTCTGTTTGGATTTTGTTTTTTCACTAGAATGTCCCTTGTTTTGCTTAGCAAAGCCGTGAATGTTTTCTGGTGACTGAGGATATTTAGTCGTAACCACAGCACTGCCGCAAGGGGGGTGGAGTGCTGGAAAGCTAGTGTGGGGCACAGGACACCCCTGTACAGACAGATTGTACATTTACTTCAGGGAGCCTGGGGCACAAAAGACAGGGTATCTACTCTCCCCTCCCTCAGATAACTATTTGTATGTCGTGTATCAGGCAAAGCCTTTCTAATCTGTTGTTGGTTGGCTGGGGAAATAATCACTGTGCAAGTTTGGACCTCCCTGCTGAAGAGCACTCACATGACAGCAGCCAAGTCACAATCCCCATCAGCTCTCTGGATGCGACATGCAGTTACTCTTTCCAGAAGCCTTCCGGAAATATGATGTGAAACCTCAGTGCAACAGCTGGAGGCAATAGGAAGTATGGCTAAAAGAGGAAAAGAAAAAAAAGTTAAATCTTACAGTTTATAGAATACTAATGTGGGTCTCATCTTAATGATTCCAGAGATACAGAGTGTCAATCCACTCAAGCAAGGGGAAAACACTTCCTGAGGGCTTTGAGAATGCAGACCTGGGGCAGGACATGTCTCTGCCTCTGGAACTTAAACTGTATCTGTGACAGATAAGTAAATTTAAGCAAAGACCCTAAACAAGTGAAGAGACAAAAAAGCTGCAGACAATGATGCTAGTGGGGTTGCACACGGACTTGATCAGAGATGAAAGGAGTGAGGTCAACAGAGTGTCCCAGGCTGTTCAGAAGAAAGTGACCACATGGGCCTCTGGCACAGGTTTGAAAGTTTCCTAGCACAGAAGCAGTTGGCTGAACCCTGAAGGATTTACAGGGGTGGAGAAAAATAGAGAACTCTTGCTCAGACTAAAGGAAGTGCAGTGTTGGGAACATATAGGAAAATGGTCACGGCCCCTCAGATGTTCAGAATCTTGCCAAACATTTGATGTAAATATGCACGTGCGCCCACATGTTCCTTGTTTATTGTCTAATGTAATTGAGCATGTGCACCCAGGTGTCCTGGGTTATGGACTTAAGTATAAAGGACTAAAGGCTCTGATACGTGGTGTTTCTCGGGACCTCCGGGAGGCCACTAGGGTGGCTGCTCCTAGCTCTGAATAAAGCCTATTAATTTTTTACCCACAGCTCCCCACAGGACCTTTTCCCATTACCTAGTTTGTAGACCTGCATGTGAGGGGTTTGTGACCCAGTCTGAACAATGGGCTTGAGGGGTCTGGGAGCCCTAGCCCTGTTGGCTTTAGTTATGAATTGCTTTAACAATACCATTGGTGTAGCTGTTAGCTATTGCCTCAACCCAACAACTGGTGTAGTCATGTAGCTTTACAATTGGCATAATTGTGGCAGGATTCCAGGCAGGAAAAAGAGCCCAGCAATTGGCCTCTTGGGTAGGATGCCAAGCAGGTAAAGAAGCAGAAAGCCCTCTGGGAGGGGGAGGAAATGTGGCTACCCTTGGATATGTGGTGCCCAGTGGCCACTTTCCTATTGATTGGGGTCTGGCTGTTGTTCACTGTACTGTGAGACAACATGGACCAGAACCCCCACAAAGCAGCACAGTTTCAAGACTTGCAGCAGAAAGCAGACAGGTTGGAAGTACAAGTACATGCCCTGGAGGCTGAAGTACAGCAAAGGGTCATCACTGCTTCTGACACCAAAGACAAAGATGAACCATTCTGATGGTGAGTTGGGGGAGACTGTGTGTCTCCTGGTAAAACCTGCTCATCAAAAAGTGAAGCACAAGCAGCCTATGGGACCAGATGGACCGGTAGGCAACTCACAGGTGACCCAATTCACTACCTATGTCCCATATACCCAGGTCAAATTGGTTGGCTTGGGGAAAAAAAGCAGCAGAAACGGGGAGAGCTCCTGGCTGCTGCAGCTGTGGGACCTAGGGGTGGGTGGTGTAACATGCTCTGGAGATGATATAGTAAATGCATGTCGCGTTTGTCTGAAGGCAAATGGCTCACCAGGTGCCACTTTAACCCAAGAAGGTGGATGGTGTAATGCGCTCTGGGGAAGATGTAGTAAATGCATGTCACATTTGTCCAAAGGCAAATTGAAGGGTGCCACTTAAACCCAATGGCTCAACAGGTGCCATATAAACCCAAGAAAAGAGTGCCACATGCAGATGGACAGATGACCTGAGGACGGGTGCTCCTGCAGAATGTCAAGTATGTTTTCACCTGGTGAAAAGGTGGAAAAGTTAGTGTCCATTACCACACACCTGTCTCTGTGGCAGTGGTAATAAAATAGCCACGGACATGCACAGGAGCAGGGCAGCTACTCCTTGATAGACAGGACAAATGCAGCTGTTCTAACTGTGTGGGCAAATGCTGCAGAACTGCCCGAGACTGAGTGAATGGCAGGCATAAGCCAAGCTGACTCAAGTGATTTGAGAGCCAGGGGATGGAGCAGCTAGATGCTAATAGCCAGGACAATGAGAAAGGCCCTGAGGGCATTTCAGAAGTTTGGGAGCACACCCCTCCCATCACAGAGGCCTAGGAGAACTGAGTTTCTCTGGCAGACAGACCTGTGGCACCACTGCCCTCAGGAAACTGCTCCCTGCCTCCCAGCTGCTCTGGCTGGAGAAACCCTGACTCGGCCGGCCCCAAGTGTGACTCGTGCGGTAGCTCTGGGGAGTAAAAGTGAAAACCTGGGTGTCGTTCACATTGTGTTAAGTTTGCAGGCCAGCAGAACATGAGAGCAGGGGAGGCGTGACAGCCTCCACCCAGATTTCAGAAGATGAAAAAGCCCAGAGACTCTGGCAGAGACCTGCTCCGGGGGGGGAGCTGCTGGGGAGGTCATCTATGGAGCAATGTGGAGCAGAAAAGTGGGGTTGGAGCTCCCACAGAGAACCACCACTGAGGAAATGTCTAGTGGAGCCAGGATGGTAGGACTGCTGCCAGGAGCCCAGAACTGTGGGGCAGTTGGCAACATGCAGCGCCAGCCTGGAAAAACCACGGGCACCAGGGCAGCTCAATGGGCTGCACCTGGCCAAGCTGTAGGAGCGAGGTTGCCCAATGCTTTAGGGATCTAGATGCCCCAGTGTGCTTAACGTTTGCCATGTTTCGGTTTTAGATTTGTTTGGGGCCTGTTTTTCCTTTCTTGTCTATTCCTCGCTTTTGGAACAGGAATGTGTACCCATTGTCTCTCCCACTGTATCTTGGAAATAGATAAATTTGTTTTTGACTCTTCTCATGTTCACAGCTGAAAGGGGTTTTGCCTTTAGTCTCAGACTTTGGACTTTTGAGCTGGTCCTGGGACAAGCTAAAGACTTTTGGGACTGTTGGGATGGAATGTGTAATATGTGAATGCAAGGGTCAGTTATCCTCACTAAGGGGACATCGCGGAAGATTCTGAATGTGTAGACTGTACGGGCAGGGACCCTGAAGGGGTGGATTGTTGGGGAAAATACAGGAAATGGTCAGGGCCCCTCAGATGTTCAGAATCTTGCCAAGCATTTGATGTGAATATGCACATGTGCCCAGGTGTTCCTTGGTTATTGTCTAATGTAATTGTGCATGTGCACCCAGGTGTCCTGGGTTATGGACCTAAGTATAAAGGACTTACGGCTCTGATACATGGTGCTTCTTGGGACACTCCAGGAGGCCACTAGGGTGACTGCTCCTAGCTCTGAATAAAGCCTATTAATTTTTTACCCACAGCTCCCAGGACCTTTTCCTATTACCTAGCTCGTAGACCTGTGTGTGAAGGGTTTGTGACCCAGTCTGTACAAGGGGCTCAAGGGGTCTGTGAGCCCTAGCTTTACACATAGTCAAGAGTTCTGAGATAGAAACGCCCAAGGCACATCTAGGGTACTGAGAAAAATAGATTACTTTGTCTGAATTGAGTAGCTAGGAAGGTGAATGATGAGATATGGTTCAAAAGATCCTGAGGTCACACCATGAGGTCTTGAATATCAGTGTAAAGAGGCTTGGCTTTTAAGAAATGGGACCACTAAAAATTTGAGAAAGGAGAAGGGTGTTCAAAAAATCCATCTTGCAGTGATAAGCAAGATGGATTAAAGTAAGCAGTGACTGAGGCAGGAGGTCAAATTAGGATGAATTTATGTTCAGGAGATGAGGGCAACACAAATATGAAAAGAAATCCAATCTCCATGCTGAAGAGTGAATCTGCACATTCCTAAATGCTTCCTATTTCACCAAGTGGGTAGTGAATTTTAAAAAAAAAAGAAATTACAGCGAATAGGGGCTGCAGGTGACAGCCTCATAACACACAGAAGTTAGCCCCTGAATTTCTTTTAAAAGAAACAGTTGGACTCCTCTATAAATACTGTAAGTAATATTAGTACCTGCCCTTGAAATAGGGGAAGATCTCTGTGTTCATACCTTGCCCACATGGAAACATCAGGCCTATTTACAGCTTTGGAGTAGAAAAGGAGCTGAATATAAAATTGAAAATGTCTATTGATTCACTCTCTGAGCATAAAAACTTTCCATTACTATTCATTTATTTATTCATTCAATTATACAACAAACATTTACCAAGCAGTTAAAATGTTCCAGGCACAATGCTAGTCACTGGGAGATACAAAAATAAATAAAACAATATGTCCCCTTCCTCAAGGGGCTGTAGTAGAGAAGACAGATTTAGAACTAAATGCTTAGGATACAACTTCACTGGCCAAGTAATTGTACTTCTGGAATTCTGTCCTTCAAACAGATTCACGGAAATCATAGGGACAGGTGCACAGCTATTCACTATAGCAAAACATTAGCAAAATATTAGAGACCATCCAATTTCCTACCAAAATAAGTCAGAAAGGTCACAAAAGACAGAGAAGGTCATTACATACTGATAAAAGGGTCAATTCAACAGGAAGACATAATAATTAAAAAATATATACCCAACATCAGAGCACCTAAATATATAGAGTAAACACTGACAAATCTGAAGGGAGAAATAGACAACAATACAATAATAATAGGTATCATACTCCACTTTCAGTAATAGATACAGCATCCAGACAGAAAATCAATAAGGAAACAGCAGACTTGAACAACCTTATAGACCAAATGGATCTAACAGACATCAACAGAACATTTCACCCAACAGCAGAATACACATTCTTCTCAAACACACACAGAAACTTCTCCAGGATAGATTACTTGCTAGATCATAAAACAAGTCTTAACAAATTCAAGAAAATTGAGTTTATTCCAAGTATCTTCTACAACCACAAGGAAACGAAACTAGAAATTAATAACAAAAGGAAAATGGGAAATCTCACAAATATGTGTAAATTAAACAACACACTCTTAAACCACTGATCAAAGAAGAAATCAAAAAGGAAATTAGAAAATATCTTGAGGCAAATAAAAACAAAAATAGAACATGCAAAACTTATAGAATGCAGCAAAAGTGGTACAAAAAGAGTATATAATAATAAATGCCTATATTAAAAAATAAGAAAGATCTCAAACAACTTAACAAAAAAAGTCTGCCAATGGTTAAATAATGAGATATCCAAATAGGATAAAGAATGAGGCAGATCTACATATGCTAACATATGTGAATGTTCATAATTTATTAAGTGAGAAAAGCAATTATCAGCATAAGAACTATAAATATTCCCATTTTTATTAAAAAAGGAGTGTGCACACATACACAGAGGAAAATATATGGAAATATATATTCCCAAACTTATAAGCAATGCTTACTTCTAGAGAGGGTACAAATTTTCAGTGAGCATATAGTACTTGTAACTTTTTAAACCTCCAAAATTTCTTGGAAGGATACAGTGCTACAGAAATTCAAATCAAGTACTATAGAAACACAGAAGGTGGAGAAACAAACTTCACTTAGGAAAGAACGGTAGACAACAGAGGACATGAAGTTCGGACTCTATTTTAAAGGAGGAGTCAGAATTCACCTGATTAAGAAGGGGAGTGGAACATTCAAGCAGAAGGAACTACATATTCAATATACTAGGGTAGAAGAGAACAGAATGCTTATCTAGGTTTTATCTCAAAGAGTCTAAAGTCAAACCCATGGAACCTGGTGTCTTAGGCTGGCAAGATTCTTGTTAACAATGGTACAAGAAGCTCTGGGCTGACGTTAGGTCATCTCCAGTCTCAGAGTCTAGGGAATAATGCCTTGACCCCCTCAGTCCCAGAGCTTCAGGGAGGATCTATATAAAATTAAGTGGAGCTCTTTTCTCCCAGAAAGAAAGACTTTCACTTTCTTTCCCTGCCCCACCTGCCCTGAAGAGCCCAATGCTGCTCCATCTGGAATCAATCTCAGCTTGAGATTTAGATCAATAACAACCTAGCTTCAAGCACAATATTTTTTTAATTCTCAGGAAAATAAAACATATATAGGTTGGGAAAATATAGGAAAATAGTCATGTTCAGAATCTTGCCAAGCATTTGATGTAAATATGTGTGCCCAGGTGTTCCTTGGTTATTGTCTCATGTAATTGCGTATGTGCACCCAGGTGTCATGGGTTATGACTTAAGTATAAAGGATGAGTGGCTCTGATCCACAGGGCGCCCCGCCCCTAGGATGCCCCTGAGGAGCTGTAGGGAGGCCGCTACTGCTGCTGGAGGCTGTTGCTGCCAGTGTTCTTGGGACCCTCCAAGAAACCACAACCACTGCTGCTGCTGCTGCTGCTGTGGACTGAGCTCATGTCATCTGCCAGCGGCTCCCAGGATCTTTCCCAATTACCTAGTGTGGACCTGCATGTGAGGGGTCTGGGAACCGAGTCTGTGCAATGAGTTTGCTGCAAGCTGTTGCTGCCAGTGTCCCCAGGACACTCCGAGAGGCCGCCACCACCAAACCTGTAAGCTGCTGGACCTGTAAGCTGAGGCTGCTGCTGAGGACGGAGCTCGCATCACCTGCCAACAGCTCCCAGGAGCTTTCCCAATTACCTAGCGTGGACCCGCATGTGAGGGGTCTGGGGACCCAGTCTGTACAATGGGTTTGAAGGGTCTGAGCCCTAGCCCTGACAATACAAATAGAAACTTAGTATAACTAAAATAATGAAACATTTTGGATGATTTGCCTTACTCGACAACTGGCATAGTTGTGTAGCTTTACAATATACAACTCCCAAATATATATTAGTTATATCTACATAAATCTATTTACAAAAGTCTCCAACAATTTATAAACCATGCATTTTAATTAATAGATGTAGTTGAAATATACCCACGCAAGTCATAAAAAGTATTTATAGTCCTGCTCAGCCTCACTTCTAATTTAGCTGTCATGCAAGTCTGCAGCAGCCCAAAGAGGGAAATGTTTACATTTCCCAATGCAAGCTATTTCATGCCACATGGATCTCCCTCTTTCTTCTCTAATCTAGATCTAGTAAAGAGCTTTTCATTTTGTCACTCATGTAAGGAGTGTATATGGGGGCACATCCAAGCACCAACCAACCAGGTTCATTAGAACTGTAAAAGCATTATTCATTCAGTGGACAGTTATTGAATGCCCACTCTGACAATTCCTGAACTCTGCATTTGAAATGTTGAAATAAGTAAAGCATGAACTCTGTCCTTGTGATGCTTAATAGTCCAATGGGAAGTAGGCAGATAAACAAAAATTCAGAACAGCAAAGTAAGTGTTAACAAATATGTTCAAAGTACTGTGGGATTTTAAGTGCAAGAAGCCAGATTCAAAAGGCCACACTGTTTGATTCACTTTATATGAAATATAGAGAATAAGCAAATCTGTAGAGACAGAAAGTAGATTATTGGTTGCCAGGGGCTGGGGCGGGGATAGGGGGGATGGAGAGTGACTGCTAACAGGTACAGGATCCTTTCTTTGGAGTGATGAAAATGTGCTGGAATTAGATAGTGGTGATGGTTGCACAAATCTGTAAATATATTGAAAACCACTGAATTTTACACTTTAAAATGGTGCATTTTATGGTATGTGAACACTAGTTGCCTTTACATTTATTAATTGATTTCCTAAAATTAATTATGTCTTTATCTACACTGTGTTGCCTATGCTGTGTTCCAACTCAAACTTTTTTAGCACTGGCTGGTTAGTTCAGTTGGTCAGAGTGTGGGGCTGATAACACAAAGGTCTAGGGTTCCTTCCCTGTACCGGCCAGCTGCCAAAAAAAAAAAAAAAATCCACAAAAACCCTCTTTTAATATCCCAAATAAGGTGCGGAGTTTAGCCATGTAACCATCCATTCATTCACCCATTTCACCATATGTGAATCACTGTGCTACACCCTGGGAGTAGAAAAATGAAGGGTTACTAGCTTTAAGGAGCTACGGCACAGACTGCTGCTGAAACGTACTTCCTGAAGCATGGTGGAAATTAATAATCAGAATACCTGAGTGTTTAGAAATTTGAGTTATCTAAGTGGTGCATAAACTCAAGCAATAGTTTTAAGCCAGAAAAGCATCCAGAACTTATATGTACTTAGTAAATTGAATTGCATTTCTCAAATATAAAGGTAGGATGGGCTCAGCTGGAAATCACTTGACTTAAGCCAAACTATCAAAAGGCAAGAAGCAAGCCAGCATTTGTTACATGTTGGTAGATGCCACTGGTGCCCTCCTGGGACAGCCCAAAATATAAAAGGCCAGGAAATGATTCGGAAGAGTGATCGGGGAATTAGGCAATGCAGAATGTAAACAGGGTACTGTAGTTTGGATTACGGCAATGGTAAGGTTCTGTGAGATAACACCGCCCCCTAGAGGTTCTCTCATGCAAACTCCTGTCAGAATATTTCCATTTCTCCTTTATTTCAATTGATTCCAGTTTTTTTTTTTTAAAAAAAACATGACCGGTAAGGGGATCTTAACCCTTGACTTGGTGTTGTCAGCACCACGCTCACCTAGTGAGCTAACTGGCCATGCCTATATGGGATCCGAACCCGGGGCCTTGGTGTTATCAGCACCGCACTCTCCCGAGTGAGCCACGGGCCGGCCCAGATTCCAGAATTTTTATGTAAGAGAGAATCGAGGGTGTCAATTAGGCGGAAAAAGAAACTTATGTGACATTTACTCTGCATTTACATAGTTTTTATTCAGATGACACTTTTACTTAGTTGAGGAGGCAAGCTGATAAGAGATTAGGGAGGCTAAAACATTCCCACAAATACCACCCTGGTGCTACCATTGCATGAGGCCAGGAATAACACGGGAAATAACCTGCTTTTGTTCCAAAGTTGGAGTTCATACAAACACAGACCCGTCTGATGGAGTAGGGGTTCCCCTGAAGGGAAATATGTGAAAATTATTGCAAATGAGAGCGAAGTCTTGCAGAGTGGGCTTGATAAGGCAGCAGAGCCCAGAGGTATGAAGGAGCAAGGATCTAATGTATACTAAAAGGCTTTGCCTCATCTACCCAAATCCTTCCCTTACCTCTCTTAGACGTTTCTATTTGCTTTGGGAAGAACACAGTCCAACCGACCCACCTGGGAATTTCCTTTGAAAGGTGATTTGTGAGATTAGCAGGTGCATTTCCCTGCTGGTTTGAGAGGCAGGCACTAAGGTCAATCCTCTGCAGGAAGTAGGTGATCACCAGTGGTATGGCACAGCCTTGGAACACCACGGTCAAGGGTTCAGCTCCCCGTACCTGCCAGCTACCACAAAAAACCAGTGGGCATGGAAAGTATCCACAGCAGCCACCCAGCAGAGGCACCCTAAACTGCAGGTAGGAGCTCTGGTTATATGAGAGACCATCCTCCCTACCCTATCAGACCACCTTCCACCAGACTCTTAGAGGGAAAGGACCTTTCTCTAGGACCCACAATTTGAGAATTATCAAGAATACTTGGATTGGGCTGGCCAGTTAGCTCAGTCGGTTAGAGTGTGGTGCTGAGTGCCAATGTGCGAGGTTTGATCCCTGTACCAGACAACAACAACAACAAAAAAAGGACTGGAAAAACCTTGTAATTACTGCCAGGCAAGAAGGTGGGGACTCAGAATATCAAAATTTCTTGGTTTTTTATTTTAATATTTATTTGCACATATTTGTGGTGTACAGTATGTT